>NW_021636020.1:0-86314 GCF_004799145.2 Neltuma alba | reverse complement strand
AATTTCTCTACTTTTGGCCAAAGATGTTTCCAATAGCTTGAGGGTCAACTATGTCGTGGGTCGTTGGTTTCTTCGGTGAACGATTGTGGCGTTCCTCTTGCATGCTTGTTCGTGCTCTTTGTTGGTGTTTTTTTTTGGTAAACTGCTTTTTGTTGGTTATTGAAGCTACAGAATTGTCTTTGTGGCTTGGGCTTAGCCAACTGGATCTTGACCCAGCAATTTGGGTCAACTTTCATGAGTGTTTATGTTTGAGTTGTAGTTTACTTTTTTGTTGTCCTCTGTTTCTCATTCAGTGGGCCTCCCAATGTTGGGCCTTTGGAAATGGAGAAATAATAATTTGTTTGATGCTCTTTAATAAAACTTTTGGAACAGGATTACTTTCAATATAAGGATATCTGGAAAAACAAAAACAAAAAAAAACTGGGAGCCTACTACAGTTATGATGCAGATTTGGAAGAAATACGTTCAGGTGCAGGAGGAAACCGCTTCTAATAGTTGTCACTTCAGAACGATTAGTTTGGCAATTGCCTTAGCTGCAAAGTGGGATGGATTAAATTAAATATTGGGCTTCTTTAATATGTAGATGGGAGGCCTCTTTGTTTTGTAATTAAATTTGGGGAGTAGCTATTTGTAGCCTTTGAAAATGGTGAAATAATATTTTGATTGAAGCTGATTACTTAAAACCTTCAAGAATAGAATTACCTTCAATATAAGATATTTGTGCTTAACCAAGAAAAAGAAATTCAAAGACTGCTACCGCAGAACGATTAGTTTGGCCATTACCTGCATAGTGGGGTGTATTGAAGTAAACGTAGCCGGTGCTATGAGCTCATCAAACAATAAAGTTGGACGTGGTGGAGCAATTCATGTTAAACTGGTAATTGGATTGTTGGCCTCTCTCATTTTATTGCTACTTGCAGTGCTCTTGAAACAGAGAATGGGCAATAGTTAAAGGCTTGAATCTTGCTCGGATCTCAGATCTAAGAGAGTTATACTGCAATTTGATGTGAAAAATCTTCTGGATATGATACAAGATAATCAAAAGTAACAGAGGAGCTAGTTTAATCTCCATTCAGATTCAAAACTTCATGAGATACTCTTGGAAGCTGAGGTTGTAGGTTATTTCAAGATAATAAAACCAACTGGCTGATACGTTAGCAAATGAAAGTCTTTCAAAATCTTTTATTAGGGATCCCAGTTGATTTTAGTAGAGAAAGAGTCTTTGGGATCTGAGCCCCCTATGATTTAGGTTTTTATTTTTTTGTTGTTTTGGGCTTCATAGTATCTTTATAAATATAAAATTACATACTTGTTTAATTTTTATCAAAGAAAAAATATCAGCCACTTTTGGCCTTGTTATGATTAATTTATTCCCTTACAAGAAAAATATCCTGGTTTTCATTTAAAGGATCTCCCCATTTAGGTGAGAAGTGAGCTAAGCATTTCGTTTTTTATTGCATTCGTGAATTTAAGATGTTTATAAGGATTTTCAATCACCTTTAGAAAAAGCCATATGTTAACAAATGCACTGAAAGAATCTTCAGAAAAAGTGGATGAGATATTGACAAGTAAAAAAGGGTTCCTTTAGAGAATGTGGAAAAAAATCAATGTTAATTAGTGGCCTCTCTTTTGTTCCTTTAATTTCTTTTGCTCTTTTGGATATGCTCTTTGCATTCTAAATTTACATAACACATATGAAAGCCCACTTCTAAATCTTTTAATAAATAATTTGCTTCTTTTTCTTCCACTTCCAAGTACTTGCACACCTGCTTCTTCTCGGTGCTAATTAAATCAATCTATCTTAATATTTTGACCCTCATATAATATTTTAGTAAAGATTTTTCTTTGAGAATATTCAAAAGCAATATAATCTTTAAAACAATTTGGCAGAAAAAAATATCAATCTTTAAGACAACATAAGATTTAACTATTTAAGCCCCAGTGGATAAGATTAACATATTAGAAAAGAAGCATTACGTCAGAAATGTTGAACGCAAGAAAAAGAAAATCACATATACAAATTGTAGGGAAGCTTTCCTCGAAAAGGGCCTTAAAACAAAAATAAAAGTAAAAATAAAAATAAATACATGAGAGCAACCTTTTCATGGACTCAAGAAAAGTCTAGTCTCAATGCCTTGGTTATTTATTGAGGATATATAGTGGCGCCTGACTTAGAACCCCACATATTTCTGCATGTTCATACATACTTTGGGCAAATTTATTTAAATTTAATTCTTTTATTTTACAATTACGAAACTTTTGAGTAAATCGAAATGGTCTGGCTCGGCCACCAAATGACATTAATAGTGACTAAAAGGTAAATAAAATATTAAAAGTTAGACTGGTCGTTGAATCGTGGATGGATCAATACATAATAATTTAAGGGTTACTAGTCTAATTGTGGTTGAATTGAGGATCAAAACAATCATTTTAAAATAATATAATTTAATAAAATATAAAAAATATTCATATATATATATAACCCTTAAAAATTAATATTTAAATAATATTATTAATCAACATGGCATTTGTTATGTTTCAGCATTAGCAGGGAGAATGACTTGTTATTCTCTTAGTTGTTCTAGTCATTTTATATATCTTAAAATTTGATAGTTATCTTTATACTACCTCGGTTCCAATTATAAGAGCTAGTTGACTAATTTGAGGAGATTAATAAAAGAAGTTAAGTTAGTTATTTGTAATAAATAAGTGTTGTCTTTCCTAAAATATCTTTGCTAATTAAGTGTGTTAGTTAGAATTATCATTGTTAGAAGAACTACCTTGGAAAAAAAAAATGCATAAATATAAGAGATAAAATGGATTAGAATCTTATATTTAGAACTAAAATAAAAGTTAAACAAGGTTTTATATTAAAGACCGGAGGTAATATAACATTTTGTACCATATAACCAAGAAGCTTTAGTGGCCTGATAATCATATATCTTTTTGAAAATCCTAAACCAATATTTGCCCAAAAAGCCATCGGAGCTCTAACTTTCAACGATGGTGGAAGATTTTTGGTATGGGTGAATAATTAGGTCATTTCACAAGAAAAAAAACTTAATTCCAAAATGATCTTTAAAAACTTCATGGAAGTTAAGACAATTCGAGAGATTAGAGAATTTTTAAGATTTTCATATTTCGGAGCTCCTTACGTATTTTAATATGTCTGGTAGAATATAAGATGGGAGATGTGAAATGCTTGAGATCGATGTTGATTACATATGATGATGTTTGGACTTATTTGAGATTGATGATGTTGATGTGAGAGCTTTTGGATATTCACGTCGGAGGAGTAATGAATTTGGATGAATGATTTGCTCATGGTCTCCACTTTCCACAGAGGTCATTATAATCTTAGTGAGAAAATGGTAACACGTACTTTTGTTGAAAAAGATCGATCAATTTTTGTGGCCAGAAGAGATCCAACTCTCCCTTCTTTGATAATTGCACTAGAATGTATTCTTACTTGGTCCCAAAGAAAAGCTAAAAACATTGTAGCTGTAAGACTTAGTTAAGGTCAAATTAGTTTTTATTCTAAATATAACATCCCAATCAGGTTTTTTTCTTATATTTATAATTTTTTAAAATTAATTTATTTAATTTATAAACTGATATATAATATTATATTACACATCGGTATTTGAGGGATATCATTACGATTAATTTATTTATGTAATTTTCAAATCTACCTTAATTAACTTTTTGATTAAATATGGGAAGAGTAATATGATAGAGGAGGATGATGATCTATGATGTTGATGGGTGAATAATTCTCTTAACGAGCTTTCAGAAATTGCGGTGAAATTTCACATAAAGTGAATAAAACAAATAATTAAAAACAGAGTAACCCAAGTGGAGTAGGGGCTTCAAGTCAGTCTTCGTCTCACCCAAAATTTTTTTTCTAATATATATAAATTAGTTCTTTAGCTTGCTATGGTAGAGTAGGTAGTATATGAAAATAACAGCTGGATTAAAAAATTGTGATAAAAATAGTGTTGTAAAGACCATTTAATCTAAAAATAGTTAAAATAAAATTTCATTTATATTGGAATTACATTTGGAATTTAACGGCTTGATTTGTAATTGAAACTCCTCGTTTGCAATACGAATTAATATTGCAACTATTTTTTTTAAAAAAGAAATTAATTGTCACTAAACTGATCTTTTATGACCTAACTACCATTTCTCAAGGGTTGGCAAAAAAATAACTAGCATTTGTCAAAAATATATATTTAAGCAAACCCAAAAAGAATATACTTATTGTAGAAAATTAGCTTCAACTTCGGTCCTTCCATGAACATTTAGAATTATTTTTTAAAATCAAACAGATTTCATAAGCCTTTTTCCATTGTGTGGCCTTTTAATAAAGCAGTTTGTAAGCGGAGGGCCTTAGGTTTTGCCTAAAGTGAATACCGTACAATATATAAAAAGTAGGGAGAATTATAATCAAATTCCATACAATAGAAATAACTACTAAAAGATTTGATAACAACCTGAACAGCTCTGTAATAACAAGTTCTAAGTGGAAAATAACAACTTCTGGGACTTGTTTTGTAATTTTTTTCTTACATGGGACCTCATTATAATTCTTCCTAAACAGTATTCTTTCTATTCTTTTGCATGAGAAAATCATTTAATTTATTAATTAGTTTATTTCTCACTTTATTTTATCTTTTCATTTCTATTCGTAATAGTTGCCGGCAATTTTTTTCTTAACTTGTTTTAATAAATATCATTTCTTAACTTTATATGTTAATGTAGGTCAAGCCATTTTATTTATTCATTATGATTATTTAAGAAAATATTAATCATTCTTAAAATTTAGTGAATTGTTTTATGTGTAGGAATATCACACCTACTTTTGTCTTGATCATAAGAATGGAGCCAGTATAATAAAACAATTACTGAAGTTAAGACATAAAAATGTGGTCATGATAAAAGTTAGGGAGAATATTTTAAAAAGAATTATTATATGATTTTAAAGAAGAAATATATTCACCAAAAAGCCTAATAACAACTAAGCAATTTATAATGATAAATTTCAGTGTAAAAAATAATGGCAGGTTTTTTTAGAGTAAAATAACAATAAACAGATTCGAATTTTTCACTTATCATTACTAATTTTTTTTTTTAGTAATTATGTTATTTTCTCAATTTTTTATCCTTCCTTCGATAAGTTTTGCCTGAAATGGTCTTGTCAACATAAGTCAACAACTAAACGAAACACAGTGGAAGGATAAAGGATTCTCCTATACCTAACACATTTAGAAATTGGATTGAAATTTCTCTGTTACCCCACCACCTAGTGTGCTTGATAACTTACAATGTATTTTTTTTTATCTGAGATAACTTACAATGTATAATAGTTGTAATAATAATAATAGTAATAATAACAAATACGTGTTAAAGTGCATTTAGTATCTTGATATGTTTTGTACTACATTCAGCGTCCTAAAATATTTTTCAGGTGCATCCAGCACCTTAAAGTATTTCTTTTATCCTGGTGCTAGATGCAACAAAAAATTTTCTGGAATACTGGACTTACCTTAAAAAAAAATACTTGAAGGTGCTAGATTCATCAAAAAATGCTTTAAAATACTGGACATATTTAAAAAAATATTTTAAGGTATTGGATACATTTTAAGGTGTTGGAGGCACCTTAATCCTAATAATAATAATAATAATAATAAGTGACCAGTCTGAAACAAATAATAAACTGTTGCATGAAGATTTAAATAGAGCAATAAAGATCAGATTTAGTCGCAACATATAAATATTAAAAAAAATTGTGTACGATATATATAATGTGATCATCATGCATGTAATACTGAATAAGGAATCTTATTCATAATATCTCTGGAATAGAAAATTATATATTTTTTAAATTTTTATATATAAAAAAAGGATCACAAGCCGCGTATAGTTTTTATATGATTTTTATATAATTTGATAAACTGCTAAATTCCTTTCTCCATGAGGAAAAGAAAGGTATCAATCTGCCTTAGATGAAATGCAAGAGCTATTACTACAGCGTCTCTTTTTTCTGGCCAAAAAGAGCCATCGACCTTAGAAAAAGCTAAGCCATATGTTCACAAATGTACTTCAAGGATCTTTAGCAAGAAAGAAAACTAGACCAGTTGAGTCAGTTTAACCAAAAAACTGATGAACTAACTAGTTGTTCGATCTAGTTTGAGTTTTGAGTACTAGACTGACCAGAAATTGAATCGGTATCAAACCAGAATGAAGTCGTTCATATGATTATATTACTATTGGTTTCATTTTAATTGGTTTAGTGTCCACTTTGATTTTTTTTCCCCTTGAGCTTTAGAAAAGGTGGACGTTAGATAATGGCGAAGCAAGAAAAGGTTGTCTCACAGAATGTGGAAAAATCAGACGTGATATTTGATGTGATGAGATTGTCTCTCTTTTATTTCTTTGCTTTCTTTTTCCATCTTTTGGATATGCTCTTTGCATTATAAATATGGATAAACATACATATAAAAAGCTCACTTCTATGCCTTAATTCACACGGTTAGAAATTAAAGGGAAACATCCCAAAAAAATAAAAATAGATAAATAAATAAATAATAATCAGCTTTGTTACGGACTCCTAGTCAATGCCTTGGTTTAAGAGGGTGGTGCCTGATGACTAGAACTCCACATATTTTTCGGCCTTCTCATACATACTTTCGGCAATTTTTTTTAAAATTGAATAATAAAAAAGGAATATTCTGGGCACAAGAATGATCCAACTTTGCCTCCGCTGATTCCCATTGCAATGATACAATTCTTATCTTGTACGCTCTCTTATTCTAAATATAAAATTCATATAACTAATTTGTATATATTAAAAATTCTAAGTATAAAAATTTTGTATTGATTTTTTTAAATTACCCATTTTAATTATTTTGTCGAAAACTATTTAATAATATGGTGAAAAAAAATCATTTAATCTGTATAACTAATAAGAAGAGTTCAGAAAAAAAAATTATAAATTTAAAAGATAAAGTGAGTTTATCAGGGTCTTACACGTAGAATTAAAACAAACCCCTCTATTAACACTTAGAATAGAAGAAAGTACCAATTAAACCCAAAAAAGCAATAATATATGATTAAGGTGACTGATCTAAAGTTGAATAATCTTACCTCCTAATGCTTTTAGAAATTGCAATTAAACTTGTCTCATAAAGGAACAAGAAAGAAAATTAAAGAACATATCGATGAGCAGCACAAGCTCTTAGCGGCTCAAATTAAAAGAATTGAAAGTCATTTTTTTGGGCTTTAAATAAACAAAGACTCTTGACCATAACAACCAATAATACAGTCTCTGTAGTTACTTTCGGCAGATTTTTTTATTATTTCATTTTGTCGGAAGGAAAGTTCAAAGCAATGCACAAGGAATAAATTATGTGTCATTATTTTCAAAATGATCCGTACCAATTTAATCTTCAAGTAACCCTAACTTAAAATCTCAGTTGTAGATTGAGAATTATATTTTAAACTTACATGTCTCAATTTACAACTAGTTAAATTAATATTTGCGACTCATTTCCAGAAACAAAATTCAAGAACTTAATTTTCATTATATTGAACTTTTATCTCCTAATTATCATATCCTAAAAATCTATTTTTGAGCTTCTAAAATTTATGAATTCTTGGTTTAATTGAACCTAGAAGAATATATTTATTTTAGACAATTAGCCTCAACTCCAGTGCACTCCCATGAAGAATTATAATTTCTTCAAAATCAAACACCACCCCCCCCCCCCAAAAAAATTTTGGTGGCCATTTAAGCAGTCTATGTTACGTTAGTGGAGGGCTTTAGGTTTTGCCTAAAGTAATTGCCGCACAAGATATACAAATCATTCTCTCTATTCTTTTTCACGAGACAAATCCTAAACATAAGATATAGTTATTATATTTATTAATTTTTTAAAATTATTCTGTTAATATTTCTCAACAATAATTAAGTAGAAGAAAGAGGTATGATATTAAGAAAGATAATTATGAAATTTCAAAAAAATATCATATTTCTTATAATTAACTAACTTATTTAATTTATTTAATATAATCAAATTAATTAAATAAATTTTATATTATCTCGAAGTGTTATAATTAGGTTAAGACATTAGCATGTGGTTATGTTTGTGTGTGAAGGACTAAAAGTCAGCTAATAGACGTCTAATCAACATCAATCAACAGCTGAAAACAAACACAGCCGAAATGGAAGGGTACAAGATTCTCCTTACCTAACCCATTTAGAAATCAAAGTGAAACCTCTCTCTTGAAACTTTTTTTTTTTTGGAGGGGAGGGGGGAATCTAACACTCACATTTTTAATATAAAAGGTACTTGATTATCTTAAATTAATTAAAGAAGTCAAATAAAATATTTAATTATAATAAATATAACGTTAAATTATATATCAATTTATAAGTTAAGTAAATTAATTAAGAAAAATTATAAATACAAAATATATACTGAAATAAGATCTTTTACGGATAACAAATCCAACTTCTCAATTGGTCATATATTAAAGGTAGGGTAATAATAAAAGTTTGTTCCAATGAAGCGGCGAGTTCTCAAGTCCTGAAAGTAGTGGTTGATTAAGAGTAGACATATTAATTTATGGTAGCTTTATTATTAAATTTAAATAACCTAAAACTATTTTGAACAATGCTATTTTCAAATCATCTCTCATTCTCTTTCCTTATTCTTTTTCATTCTTGCCATTCACAATTAACAATTAAAACAAACAAAACAATCATTTGGATCAACTGATAGAAGTTGTTTCAGAAACACAGCAGTATAGGTGATAAGATCGCCACCCATGTGAATCATACCATGACCCGATCTGAATTAATCTGATTTGCAATTTTGTTAGAAATTAGTTAGGATATTAAAAAAAAAAAAAAAAGAAAGCACAAAGAAGAGAGAAGTCTTGGGATCAGGTGGTGATGTTTTGTTTCTATGCGCTGACATAGCGCCAATGACGTTTCCAGTTTCCCGACCTTATATACCTATTGGGCAATTACAAAGTTGCCGACCATCTGGTGTGCGTGAATTATACTCCCAACTTTTCTGAAAGAGCTAATTTACAAATAATAAATAATTAGTTAAATGATGAAAGAGAGTGTACAAAGAAATGTGATAAGAGAATAGAACAGAGGAAGGAGAATAAATAATTAAGAATAAAATTAAAAAAATGTATTAAATGTTTAGATAAACTCTAAATTGAAATTTATAAAATAGATTACACCATCTTTAAATTTGAAGTTTCCAAATAGGACCGGATGGTGTATATACTTATAATTAAAACAATTACCAAAAAAAAAAAAAAATATGAATAAATATTTTATTGAAAAATTAGTTAGCAAATAGGACATAAGGACTTTATACTACTTAACTTTTATTATATACAACTTAACTCTTCTATGTGTAATTTATTTTCTCTCGTATGCAATTTATCTTCCTTATGTGGAATAATCTTCATTTGTGTGATGTGCAACTTAATTTTTTTTGTACAAATAAAATTCTCTTATGTGCAAGTTATCTTCCTTGTGTGTAAAATAACCCCTTATATCCAAATAATGTTTTATGCAAACCATCTTGTTTTTATGCAACTTACCTTTCTTTGTGTGTAACTAATTTTTCCTTGTATAATCAATCATTCTAAGGACCATTTATCAATTAAATTTGTAATGAGAGATTTATCCTAATTTTTTTTAAAAGGTAAAGTATCCATTAAAAATCACTTTCACAAGCTTTTTCCCGTCTTGCGGCTTTTGAAGTGGTTTCTTTGTGGGAGGGGGCTTTCATCATTTATATATGTTTTGTCCAAAGTGGATATGGGACAACAATTGTGTTTATACTACAAATAATATTTTATATTATTCTGTATGGTCTGCTCTTGTGGAACAATTTTCATAGCTTTCTTTATAAGAAAGAACAACTTTTTATTTAAAATATTTATTGCAACTTTTTTATTCTCATTAAAAATATATACATTTGTCAGTAAGATTAATTATTAAACCCAATAATCAATTATTAAATGAGGACATTTCAGGAAATAATGTTATATGTGGAACAAATTTAATTAAATTTAACTATTTTAACTTTATTTTTTATTTTTCAGAATTAGTTATTTGTTTTTTATAAAGGAAATTTTTTTGGCCAAGAGGAGAGTATTAATTATTAAATATTCATTCATACTTTTTTTTTTTGGGTAAAATTCCATACTTTTATTATAAGATGCAATGGGAAAAAATTTTTAGCCTATATACGACAAACAGCATAATTAATATGGGTAATTTTGCTGGCAATCTCTTCTGCCCCGTCCACACAAAAGTAATCCGTTCCGGTGTTGAGTAGGACAAGTGGCGATCGGTGGCGGAATCGATGAGAAGCGTGGTGGTCGCGGTGGTGGTTAAAGCAGTTGCCGGAAGGAGGAAGAGTGCGAAGTCAGTAATGGAGAGAGGAGGAGGAATGGTCCCGGGGAAGTTGGGGCGGAGACTGTGGAAAGAGCAAATAAAAGTTCTTGGGGGTAATCGCGTGAATGCAGTACTGATTATATTGCGACGATAGCAACGGCGAATCCCCATGCAAGAAAAGTACTAAACATTCAGTGAAGTTTTTTGTGATTTCTCTAAAACCAGGCAAATCAAATACATTCAAATAGAAAGGGAGGGATACAGGCCGCTATTTCTATAGGGAAAGTTGTTCGCTTCCCTCTGACAATGCTGATTGGGATAGGAGAACTTTACATTTAGGGATTGCTGAATCTGTTCAGCAGGCCGAGTTTTTCGTAAAGCCGAATGATATAATGAATTATACTTTCCACATTATTGCCTCATCCCACTCTTGCATTTAACAGTAATTTATTCCGATTCAAAGCAGAGGTCAAGTGTGCATTTTAATGATCAAAATCGTCATTACATTTTTAATGCCACATATGTGCCACATCATTGTTCAATTTTAGTTTCGCGCCACCTCAGCAGTTACTTAACAGTGTTAATGCGAGGTGTTCATAGGTGGAATTGTTTGTCTAGATACGATGAATCATAAGGACTAACTTTTAAACTGTAGCTAACAGTGGGGACTGATTTTAAATGAGCAAATATATTCGTGAAAATGAATTTAAAATGCTGGGACTAATGGATTGATTTTGTCATCTTAATCCACACGTCTCTTTCTAAACAACTTGTGAGCTAAGTTTCTCCCTTTTGGGAATTCACGCACCAAGTCAAGTCATACTTAGATTATATAGGGGGAGGGGTCAAGAGACTCACACACATGGTGGGCACTTGAACTGCCAAATAGCCTTTGGCGTATTTTTCCAAAACCAGAGCTAAAAGGAGTGGAGTTTTGCTTGCTCAGAAGAGGTTAGGATCAAATTGTTTCAAAGATATGGAGCACAAGCACGTTTTGCTGTCAGCATTGGGTGTTGGGGTTGGTCTCGGAGCAAGCCTTGGGTTGAGCTCAGGGCTTGGAGGGAATCACGAGTCTGGTGATGAGCTTTATGGTGAACAGATTGAGCAGGAGCTTTTGAGGCAGGTGATCGATGGAAAGGAATGCAAAGAAACTTTTCAAGAGTTTCCGTCTTACTTGAGGTGATCTAACGTTTGGAAGATTTCTTGCAATCAGGAGTACTTACTTTATTTGAATATATATGTTGTTCTGCATCTAGGAATATTCTGTTCAGCTGCACTTTTTTATTTGTATTTTTTTAATTTTGTTATTGCTATTCAGATTGATTTCTCATGTACTAATAAACATGGTGCTATGATCTAATTTGGAGGAATTTGATCTGCTTGACTTGAGACATTTATTCTTAATTAGAGTGACTTTGTAAACACCAGGTTCCTTCTGGTTCAGGTTTCAAATCATATATAGATGTGAGCTGTTATTACCCTTATATATAACACAAGTCTTATTTTACCGAAATGACAGTGAAAGAACTCGAGAGTTATTGAAAAGTGCTGCATCTGTTCATTTAAGACAAACTTTCTTTTCCAAACACACTCGGAACCTTTCACCAGCAAGCAGGGCAATTCTGCTTTCGGGACCTGAAGGTATGTTATGCAGATGTCTTGTGTATGTTCCTGCACAAGTTATGATGGGTTTTCATGTCCGTTTGACCCATACATGCTTCATTATCATTTTTCATTTTTTTGGGGACAGAATTGTACCTACAAACGCTTGCCAAGGCTTTAGCACATCATTTTGAATCGAAGTTGCTGCTACTAGATGTACCTGACTTCTCTTTCAAGGTGATTACTTTCATATTGCAATTTCTTTTGTTTGTTGAATAGGCTAATATTCATATCTGACCTATTTCTCTTTTGCAGATACAGAGCAAATACGGATATGCAACAAAAGAATCAGCAAGTCTTTCTGCTCTACAATTGTTTGCTTTTTTCATGTTATTCTCTGCATTAAAAACTGGGATACTTCCATTTTTACATAAAAATATGTGTTTTCTCCATTTTCTCTTTCTAGTCATATTTTGAAAAGGAATCACAAAGTCACCAGCATTTGAGTTGGTTTGTCAATCAGGTGGTTTCCCTAACTCCCCTGCTTTGTTTGTAGTCTTCTAAACCGTCCTTATCTGAGGTGGCTTCCGAGAGAGTGTCTGGTTTGCTTGGTTCCTTTTCAGTCCTCTCTTCAAATGACAAAACTAAAGGTAGGGAGGGAAGAAACAGGCCTTTGCTCCATATTTCTTAGCATTAAATGACATTTCATAAAGAGCTTAAGACTGATTTAATCATATGATTGATTCAGCAAGTAGTGGTGTCGTACTCTTGTTCAAGTTAAATATCTCTTACTTTAATCATAGTCATGAACTCATGATCTTGCAAAAGTTATTGTAATCTTCACTCTCAACTTGCAGATCTTGTGGTAATGAATACTTTTCAGTTCTTGACCTCTTTCGATGCTTTACTAACTTGTATTATATCGCATCAGTGTATCTTGATTGACTACTTTTATGCAGGCACTCTTGACAAACACGGTAAAGCTACTGAAAGTCCCAATATTAATTCAAAGCTTCACGGGACTCCTGGTTCCCAGTCTGCTCCAGCAAATTCTGGTTATACTTGAACACATTTTTCTCTCTATTCTCCTGTTTTAGTTCATGTGCATATTATTTATTTTCTTGATAGATTTCTCTCCATTGCAAGACAACCATTTTAAAGTTAGACTAATCTCCAGAACTATAGGTTGCTAAAGTCTGCGAGTTCTGGGCTTACTCATCTTTCTCCAATTTAATTTCAATAACCCTGCATTTTAACTCAAATGTATGCACTGCTAATTGCTTTAATCAGCAAATCCATCTGTTGTTTAATTATCGCATGCTTGCCATTCTTAATCTACCTGAAATAGTTGATGCTCTGCTTTATGATTGATTGCACATAAAATTAAATGTTTTCTTGCTTATTGCTTTGAATCTTCATTCTCAGTTCCCTCGAAGCAGAAAAGCAGCTTGTGTGTCAATGAAAAGCTCTTTATGCAGTTGCTTTTTAAGGTATTGTCATCATCAGGGCTTCTCTTTCTAACTCAAGCCAGTTCTTTATTTAAATAGAATCTTGGCACAGAAATACATTCAAGAGAAAAGAGAATTTCTCAATAATTGGTCCTAGCTAACTAGCGGGATGAATATGATTCTTCCAGGTCTTGGTTTCTGTGTCAGAAAAGAGTTCCATCATTTTGTACATCAGGGATGTTGACAAGATTTTCCTCCAATCAGAGCAACTGTATAACTTGTTTCATGAAATGCTAGGGAGACTTCCAGGGCCAGTGCTGATTCTTGGTTCCAAGATCGCGAACATACCCAAAAAACCTGGTGAGGCACCGAAAATTTGTATCCGAATATTTTTTTTAAGACTAGATACACAAGACAAATGGAACTATAAAAAGAAATTATTTGCTAAAACAGTGATATATATTCTATTTCATCATAAAGATCTGGTTTTTTTCAATCAATTGAGAATATGATTAAGGAACTAAACTAGAAAATGAGTTAGTGAAAGAGTATATACTTGTATAAAAGTATAAAAATAAAGGCCGATGTCTTATTTGAGAAGCTTGAACACATGTTTATCATTTTTGGTTTTTTACATTATTAATGCAGGAGTCAAATGCATTTGCTTCAGAATTGTGTTATGAATTTTTTTTTTTTCCATAAGAAGTTGAAAGGGAAAATGTGGCACAACATATGTTAAGCTTTGTTCTCTCTTAAAGTTATATTATGAAAATATGATGGTTGTGTTTTATTTGATTGTAATAGATCTCCCGCCATGGATGCTTCCGCCTCCAAAAGTGAATAAACGTTCAAAGGTTGATGAAAGGCTCGCAGCGTTATTCCCTTACATCATTAAGGTCAAACCACCAGAAGATGAAACCGATCTTGAAGATTGGAAAGCCCAACTGGAAGAGAACAAGAAAACAATTAAGTCTCAAGATAACAGGAACCACATCGCTGAAGTACTGGCAGCAAGTGATGTTGAATGTAGAGACTTGAATTCAATCAGCCATGACGACACAAAGATACTGAGTAAATATATTGAAGAAATTGTGGTATCTGCAATATCTCACTACTTAATGAATACCAAGGATCCAGAATATCGGAATGGAAAGCTTGTGATATCATCTGAGAGGTAAGAATTTGGACCAGTTATTTATTTGTTAAGGAAAACATGTCCTAGTGAGGTGTGACTAATCCTGAAAATTCACAGTTTGTGCCATGCTTTGGATCTATTTCGCAAAAAGAAAAGTAACAACGATGGAAAGAAGCAAGTGAAAAATGGAAAGAAGGTACGTTTACATTGACTCTAATGAGTGAGGGCAAAATGGATCAGCATAAATGCTTCCAGAGAAGGAAAAAAGATGACGTGGATGATGAAAGGCTAATATTTTAAATTTGTGCAATGGGACTCAGCTTTTGAGGGTCCAATTATGCATAAAATGAGTGTTTAACCAATGTTTTACGTGGTTACTTCATTCTGTATCTCATTTTCGGTTTAATTTTGTTCTGGCAGGATGTTCGTCCGGACAGTAAGCATGAGAGGCACATAAGAGATGAACTTATCCCCGCGAATGAGATAGGTGTCACATTCTCAGATATTGGTGCACTGGAGGAAGTTAAGGAATCACTACAAGAGCTAGTCATGCTTCCACTTCGAAGACCAGAGCTCTTCAAAAGTGGACTTCTTAAGCCTTGTCGAGGCATATTGCTCTTTGGACCTCCAGGTACTGGAAAAACAATGCTTGCAAAGGCAATTGCAAATGAAGCAGGAGCTAGTTTCATCAATGTCTCCATGTCTACCATCACATCAATGTGGTTTGGAGAAGCTGAGAAGCATGTCCGTGCTCTGTTCTCTCTAGCTGCAAAGGTTTCTCCGACTATCATTTTCATTGATGAAGTTGATAGCTTGCTCGGGCGACGATCAAGATGTGGAGAGCATGAGGCTACGAGGAGGATTAAGAATGAATTCATGACCCATTGGGATGGTCTATTGACAAAACAACACGAGCGTATTCTAGTTCTTGCTGCCACCAATAGGCCATTTGACCTTGATGATGCAATCATAAGACGGTTTGAGCGAAGGTATATACATCTTCGTTCATTTCTACTTCATTTTATCAAAACAGAGAGATTATTTTCATGAAGCTAAATTTTTAGTCTTCAAATGATTAAAAAATTACACATAGCACAGTAGTGACACCCTTCGAGGACATATACTTCTGTTGCTTTCTATAATTTCCCAACGCTTCAGGTAAAACTTTTAATCTCTAACAATCCTTATTTTTATGAACCCTTGATTTGTGTTTGTCCTGTTTGTTTCTTGCATGCTAATTAAGTCCCAGTTTCAATTTTTGCATTAGTAAGTAGTAACTATTCAAAACCTCTCTAAAGCATCACCGGGAAATTTTATTTGGGCTTGATCTCTGAGTAACGTTGTTGGATAATTCAATTTTTAAATACACATTGTTATGATTTTATTATTGATACCTTTGCAACTGTCAATGTTGAGCAGAGTCATGGTTGGTCTGCCATCTGTCGAGGCTAGGGAGATTATCTTGAAAACTCTACTGGCTAAGGAAAATACTGAAAACTTAGACCTCAAAAAGGTTGCAGTCATGACAGAGGGATATACTGGAAGCGACCTCAAGGTTTGCGTTTTTTGGCCTTTCCTTTTAATATTGTGATTCTATTTTCCTACTTGTAACACGTGGCCACCAGCTGTTGAGACTAAATTTCTTTTAAATAGAATTTGTGCACTGCTGCTGCTTATCGACCTGTTAGGGAGCTCATAAAGCAGGAGAAATTGAAGGATATGGTAATGTTACTAATCAGACATGGCAATTTTGTCTTGTTACATCATGTCAATGTGCCCTCTCATTCTAATGATTATCTGTTAGCTCATTAGCATAAATGTTTTCTCATTTAAGGAAAAGAATAAGAAAGAGGCTGAAGGCCAAAGCTCCGAAGCTGCTTCAAGTGCCAAAGAGGATACAGAAGAACAAGTAATTTTATTGACTTTGTAACAAAACATCTCACTGTGCCTTCTCAACTTAGCTGACCAGCATAAATTTTATCTTAACTTAGGGTAAGAATAAGAAAGATGCCGAAGGCCAAAGCTCACAAGCTGCTTCAAGTCCCAAAGAGGGCCCAAAAGAGCAGGTAATTTCCTTGACTTGTAACATCATTTCACTGTGCCTTTCCAACTTTATTACTATCTTTTGGCTGACGGGCATAAATTTTATCTTAATTTAGGACAAGAATAAGAAAGATGCTGAAGGCCAAAGCTCAGAAAGTGATAAGGAGGACAAAGAAGAGCCAGTAATTACCTTGAGGCCCATAAATATGGAAGACATGATTCAGGCTAAGAATCAGGTAGGGTTAACTTGAAACCCCTCACAATTTACATTAATGACTGATTTTTTCTTGATTTTGGCCTATACTTTTTATTTTCTTTCAGTTCTGTTTGCTTTCATTTCTAATATTATGTGAAAATACTCGCAATAAATGGCTGGTTGTGGATTCAGTGTTCATTAATAATACCATTTGATCTTAGCAATTGAAATTCAACACACAAATGTCCTTAGTCGGTTGATTTTGGAACTCTCTGTTTGCTTTCTCTTGCACCATTGTGAGAAATTACTTATTAATATTTCAGGACATAGCCTAATCTACCTAAAATTATTAGGTAAATCTGATATTGCTACAAGAGATCATAAGTTTGTTGAAGGGTCTTTCTTCATTGCCCTTGAGAAAGCTTACTCATTTATCAATAGGACACCTGTAGAAGAATCTGAATCTTATATTTTACCACAGGTTCCTGCAAGTTTTGATGGTCACGGGGCGATTATGCATGAATTGAGGCAGTGGAATGAGCTGTATGGAGATCGAGGTTCTCTGTAGAAATGACACCTACTTTAATGTATTTCAGCTAATATCCTCGTTTGCAGATCATTTGAGTAACTTTTATTGAGAAAAACATCCGTCATTTTGAGGCCTATGCTTGGAGGGCTGTTCCAAGATGCTGTCTGCCACTGTTTTAAGACTCATAATAAGAAATAAACAGTAAGTATGAGCTTTGTTCATGTGAGTGTTTAGGCACATTGAATAGCTTCCTGATCTCGTTGGGATTCAGAGTGGAAAGCATGGCCGTAAACGAAAAATATTTGCTGTGAACCCAAATCCCTGTGGGAAATTTCTGCATTGGAAAAGGGGAAAGAGATTATACTTGTATTGAATCGAGACATCACTGATTGTTTAGTCACTAAGGAACTTACATATCTACAGTGTGAGGAGCTTCTATTTAAGTACATTTTCAGATTCTAAACTATTCTTATTAATTGTATATATTAAAGAGAATTCTTATTGACGGGGATAATGATTAAATGGGGTCTTTCATAAAACCAGCATATATTTATTACAAATAAATAATTCATCTATTTTGTTTTAAATCTGTAAACACTACAAAAAAATAATTTGTGGAAAATTTTGTTGGTAAAATTAGTAAAATTAGTGATAGAATTAGTGATGAAAATTTGTGGCAGAACTATTTTGTCGCCAATATGAATTAATAACAATTAATGATGGAACATTTTTTTTAAAACAAATTTCTAACACCAAGTTCTGTTTTGTGATAAAATTAATGACAGAAAAGATTTTCATCACTATTTAGTCACTATTTTTTTCGTTAGATTGCTTGCGCTGGAATTTTCTGTTGCTAATGCTGGGAAATGATTTCGGTAATAATTTGAAATTTTTCAAATTTCATTATTTCAATTATAATCCTACGATGATTAATAATTTAATTATTTAAATATATTTTTACTTATAAAATAAATTGATATATTTATGATGTTGTTGCCATAATATTTATTAGGGTATTATCATATTGTCGATCTCATAATTAAATACTTATTAAAACAGAAAAAGTTTATAAAAGTTCGTTTACATTTTATTAAAATCAATTTCTCTAGTAACCTAATAATAACTAAACAACTGAGAGAATATTAATGTTTAAGGTTGATCCGATATCATAATGTATTTTTTTTCAATTGCTCCAGAATGTTAATATTTTTTGTGGTCAGTCTAGCGTCTTAAAGTATTTTATCGTTCATTGAACTCTGCGTCTTGCACCTTAATGTTTAAAGAAAAAATTGTGCTATAAAATATTTTAAAGTACTATTAGATATGCCTGAAAAAAAAAATTTCAAGGTACTAGATGAATCGCAACATATTTTGTAGTGTTGAACACATTTAAAAAATACTTCAAAATGTTAGATGAATCGCAAAATACTTTAGGCTATTGGATACATTAAAAAATATTAGGAAAATTATTATGAGGTTCCAAGAAAAATAAATAAATATGAAAAAAGTCCAATGACAAGTAAGAAATTGTTGTTTCTTACTCTAAAACTTGTTATTATAGGGTATTATATTGTTATTGAGACTGTTTAATAATTATATTTTTTGCTTAAGACTTTATGTAACAATTCTCCCAAAAATATTTAAGGGTACTAGATCAACCTTAACTCTAACATTAACAACTTTCTTATGAAAATTAATATTACAGAGAAATGATTATATTATCTACATGATATACTGAAGGATGAAATATAAGATAGAAATCTGAAATCAATAAATGAACTTTTATTCACACACCTTTATTTGCGATAATTAATCAAGTTTTGAAGTAAAGGGAGATATTGTACTCTCTCTGTAAAATATAACTGACAAAAAAATTATAATTATAAATTTCTAATATTTAAAAATATTATTTTAACACGTTTGATATATAAGTCTATTTGATATATTAAACTACACTAGATAGTGTTATTTTTTTCATCCATTTTCTTTAAATATATTAAGCTAATGTCAAGCATCATTTGGCTTCTTCTAGGTATCAGTTAAATACTATTCAGATTCTCTGGGGAGATATGTGAGAGTTAATATTCATCAAATCTACTTTTCGCATAGTCATTGATACTTTATTGGCCAAAAATTTAGGACAACTGAATAAACAAGTCATGGGAAGGAAGATATTAAACATAAGGAGAAAGCAAAATTCACATGTTAGTAGGGACTCGAGAAAAGTCCAGTTAATGCCTCAGTTTAACAAAAAATCCCCATATTTCTCTGTTTTCATTCGTACTTTCTGCAAATTTATTTAAATTTAATTATTTCATGTTTGTCGTGATGAAGCTTCAGAGTCATGCGAAGAGGCAAGATACAAGGCTGCCACATGATTGTAATATAATAGATTAATAGTGGCTAACTATTAGAGGAAAAGTTGGTCCAAAAAAAATACTCCTCCAGTCCTTAATATAAGACTCATTTAACTAATTTGATTAGATTAAGGAAGTTAGGTAAGTTAGTTAATTATAAAAAATGTGACATGTTTTTCTTAAAACACCATAATCATTTTTCTTAATACCCCCTTTCCCTCTTTTACTTGATTATGGTTGAGGGAGTATTTATAGGAGTAATTTAGAGAAAACTGATAAATATGAGAAATGGGTCTTATATTTAAGACCAAAACCAACTCAATAATTGGGTCCTATATTAAGGACCGGAGGAATATATATACAAGAGGAAGAGAACAAGGAGGGCAAGCTCTATATATGTGTATATACATATATACTCCTCCTATCCTTAATATAAGACCCATTTAACTAATTTGATTAGATTAAAGAAGTTAGGTAAGTTAGTTAATTATAAAAATGTGACGCGTTTTTCCTAAAACACCATAATCATCTTTCTTAATATCTTCTCTCATTCTTTTACTTGATTATAGTTGAAAAAGTATCTATAAAAATAATTTAGAAAAAATTGATAAATATAAGAAATGAGTTTTATATTTAAGACTAAAACCAACTCAATAATTAAGTCTTATATTAAAAATCAAAAGAGTATAACTGTGCGCGCGCGCGTGCATGTGTGCATGTATAAAAAGGATCAGAGAACCAAAGAAACAAGACGAGAAAGTTGCGGACTTGCGGTGAAACTTTTCTCATAAAGGGACAAAATCAAATAATTGAGTCCTGACTAATTAGAACGACTTTTACAGTTTTTGTGTTCATGCTAAATTTATTTATATTTATTTTATTAGAAAAATTAATCTTTTGGTCTTTTATGTTTTAATTCGGTTATGATTCAGTTTTAAAATTATAACTCAGAATAACTTAGTCCCTAAATTTTTAATTTGATTAAAAGTTTAAAACTTAGTCTTAAATTTTTTTTTCATATTTAATAAATTGATCCTTGTCATACGTAACTTCTTTTTTTTCATGTTTTTTCCGTCCTTCATTTGTGATCAATATACCATAATCCAAACAAGCAATTAATATGTGATAGTATTGATTATTAAATTAGATACCCATGAAACTTGACATATTCGGTTAAAATTAGATATCCATGTGATATTTAGTCATTCATCTTTTAACTCAGCTATGATTTAGTTTCTCAATTATGACTCGGAATAATTTAGCTCCTAAACTTTTAATTCGGATAAAACTTAGTCTTTAAAATTTTTTTTTGTATTTAATAAATTGATCCTTGTCATGCATAACTATTTTTTTTCCGTATTTTTTCCGTGCTTCATTTGTGATCAATATACCATAATCTAAACTAGCAGTTAATATGTGATACTATTGATTATTAAATTAGATAACCATGAAATTTGAAATATCCCAATGCTCTCTTTTGCAGGTTTGACAAGAGAATTATTGCATTTGCCGAAGACAAGTTCAAGAGAGATGGCACTGATGTGAAAATAGGATCCATGGCTGTGAAGTTGTCGAAGAAAGAAATTTCTACCAAGGAACTGAAGAATGGAAGAGTGAGCTATATGTATGATAAGCGTTAATTTATTAAATATAAAAAAAATTAGAAACTAAGTTTTAATTGAGAAATTGAGCATAACTGAGTTAAAATTTGAATTTTTTTCCTTTATATTTTAAGTTATATATATGTGTGTGTGAACTTGAATACAAACACTAATAGTTTAAGGTTACAAATAGAATTGAACCACAACTTTCTACTTACAAAAGAGATATTTAGGCTCCAAGACTAATTGAATTAAAAAACCTAAACTTTATTAACTTCACCTTAAAATTTAAAAAAATTTCAACTTCGCGTCTATTTAAGATACACATTTTTTAATAAGATAACAGTATAGTGATAAGAAATAAATGATAAAATAGTACTACCTCTGGTCCTTAATATAAGACCTTGTTTGACTTTTATTTTGGTCCTAAATATAAGACCCCAATCCACTTTGTCTTTCATATTTATACATTTTTTTCCAAAGTAACCCTTCTAGCAATGATAGTTCTAGTCAATACACTTGATTAGCAAGGATATTTTAAGAAAGACAACACCTATTTAGGACAAATAGACAACACCTATTTAGGACAAATAACTAACTCAACTTACTTTCTTAATCTCCTCAAATTAGTCAACTGGCTCTTATAATTAGGATCAGAGGTAGTATATTTATGCAAATAGTTAATATTGTGACTCACAAAAAGAATTAAAAAAAACTTCTCTTCTTATCTTATGAATATGACTAGGAAAGTAATTAACTATATATGCTGCGCGTGCCCCTTGGAAAAGGACTTGAGAACAGAAAAAACGAGAGAAATTGCAGTAAAACTTGTCTCAAAGGGACAAAACAGCATAATCCATGCTAGAAATTCAAAAGCAAGTTTAAAATCATCATCTGTTGTTTAAAATAAGCAACGACGTACATTATCTTGATTAGGGCGAGCAATACAGTTTTTGTATTCATACTTTAGGTAGGTTTGTTTATATGTGATTTAGAGTTGAGATGTAAATTTGTTTCCAAAGTTCTCATTTAAAAGTATTAGATATTCGAATTTTTTTTTGAAGTTCAGAATTGCCTCTAAAATTTAAAATGATAGTATTTTTGCTCCTTATAATTAAAAATATTAACGCTTATCTTAATGATAAACATTAGTTTTTTAACGTTAGGAGGCAAAATTACTAATATTTTAAACTTTCGAAGTAATATTAAACTTAAAAAAAATTTGGATGCCTAGTGCTCTTAACTGAAAATTTTCAGAATAAATTTATATATTAACCTTTTAATTTATTTCATTTTGTGGTTTGAACTTTGAAGTAAACAATGACTCTTGACTAAAAACGACCAAAACAGTCTTTGTGTTCAAATTTATGCTAAATTTATTTATATTTAATTTATTTGATCTTGTCGCTAGGAAACTTCGAAGCAATGGACCAGGGGAAACTTGTTCGGTTTCTTTAAAAAAACTGTGCGATAAAACAATAATTTGAAAATACATTCAATCTCCAAATAGCTGTAAGTGGAAATTTTATTTGCAAATTAAGAATTATATTTTAAATTTAACTGCTTGATTTATGATCGAAACTTTTTAAATTTGTAATTATTTGTCTTAATATGCACTATTCATTTCAAAGAATTCAAGAATTTAATTATTTTAAATTAATTTTTTGTGGCCCGACTGTCATTTCTCAAAAATTTATTTTTAAGCGCCTATAAATTTCCGGTTTAAATGACCCTTGAAAAAATGTGGAGAGGGGAGACATGAACACGTGATCGTGTTTTTATGTGAAAAATAGAAGTTGGCTATCTGAGATATACGTACATATATATATATATGTATGTATGTATAGATGTTCCCAAACAGTTGTGTGGCCAGCACAAGTCAACAACTATATATTCCCAAAACATCAAAGCCCACACGGAAGAAGATTTCAAATTGGAATGAAACTTCTCTCATAAAACTTAAAGTTGCATTAACAACTACTACTTATAATCCTTAATATAAGATTTTATTTGACTTTTATTTTAGTTCTAAATATAAGACCCCAATCCATTTTGTCTCTTATATTTATGCATATTTTTTTCTAAGGTAGTCTTTCTAGCAATGGTAGTTCTAGTCAATACGCTTGATTAGCAAGGATATTTTAGAAAAAACAATACTTATTATTCTAAATAACTAACTTAACATCTTTCTTTAATCTTCTCAAATTAGTCAACTAACTCTTATAATTAGGATCAGAGGTGGTATAATACATCCATATGTCTTATAGGCAAATTTTCAAGGGCAAAAGGGCAAAAATACCCATGAACAATTACCAAATGTGTAGCTGGCACCATAAACAATCCTTTGTTCCAAATATGCTCATGATGATTTCAAAAGGGCTCTATTTTACCACAGCCGTTAGACCAAAAAACGTTCGTCCATTTTGAGCTGTGGGTCCCATTTTCCCGTCCATGTGTCATTTAGGCTGGCTTGTAACACTGTGTGGTTGAAAGGTTTGACCAAAATAAAAGGATAAGGTGGCAAAGCTAAGTGTACGCGTGGAATGAAGAGTATTATTTTTATTTGACCAGAAGGGAAATCATATTGGTGGAGAGAAGTGTTGTGGAGGAAAAAAAAAAGGAAGATCACATGCGAATAGGAAAAGACGAGTGAGGAGAACAGGGCACAGTCAGAACGCGATTGGAATGAAGAGCGCAGCAACGAAAACGATGGCTCTTGACAAAAAAAGATGTTGAGAGAATCGAATGAAGCAAGAAAGTGAGAGAGAGAGAAAGATTCTGAAAGTGCAATTTTAGCGAACGCAAGTGATAAGATTCTACTAGGGTTACGGACTGAGGAAGAAGGCATAAGACGAAAATCACAGGTAAGCATCGTTGGGACCTAGAAATTATTGTTGCCCTCAATTGATTTTTTGTATTATTTTTGTTATTGACAGTGTAATGGATTCGAAAGGGACAGTCAACGCTAATACGAAGGGTGAAAATGGGGAGGAATTGCTACAAGAGAAGCATGCAAGGTTAGTTAATAAGTATAGGGAAATTTGTATTCTTGCAAAAAGAACTTGGGAACAAACAAAGATTCATTTGTGAGAGGGACATAACAGCATAGGGGATAGTATAGGAGATACCGGATGGTGTGGGCAAAATGAAGCGAATGACAGAGGTGAGGAACAAGAGGTTATAGAAGACATTGATGCGTTAGATGATTCCAATGACAATGATAGAGAGGGGAAATTTAGTGCCGATGTAAATGAAGTTGTGTACTCTGTTGATGATGTTAATGAACATGTGGACACTGGTGATATAAATGAGGTTATGTAACTAAACATGTGGACCTTGTTGGTGAAGTAAATGAAGTGTACGAGAGTGTTGATGATGTAAATGAGAATGAGAGGGGTTCTGGTGAGGGCCTAGTTTTTCCAGGTGAGAGTGCAAGATTTGAAATTGAGGATGAATTTGATATTTCAGGAGATTCTGATAGTGAAGATGTAAGTTATGTGGCAGAAAGTGCAAGCTCTGACACTGAGGAAGTTGAAGCCAGTGATGTAAGTGTTGAGTCAGATTTAAAAGTTGAAGCCAGTGATAGAAGTGAAGATGAGAAGGAAGGCCCATAATATGATATTAGGCTTCCAAAAGAAGTAAGAGGGGGGTGTCAATTAGTGGGCTCAGCTAGCGGGCCCTTCTTCATGCTGGGCATGACCTTTGTTGACAAACAAGACCTTAAGAGGGCTTTGGACAGATGTGCAATAACTAAAGGAGTAAACCTAAGAATGGCCAAGAGTGATAAATGTTAGGATTAAGGTTTTGATGATAACAAAATAAGAAATTTGTGTTTCAGTATGTTGATCGATCATCTGATCGATCAAGGACTTATCAATAAGCTGATAGATAATATCTATGTACAATCAAGTAACTTAGCAGAAACTTTGATCGATAACTTATTAGATAATGTGTTAATCGATCAATTGATCGATCATTATTAACTTAGTTATGTATGAAAGTCTGGAGTAAATTATCGATCACTTGATCGATAATCAGGATGATCAAACATCAGGATACAAATCTGATAGGCAATTATCGATCACATGATCAATAAACAGATTATCGATGAGAAGACAGATAAATGGTAATGCGCTCTACTCATTTTATGTTTTGCTTTAGTCATCATTTATCGATCACATTATCGATCAGTCATTTATTGATAATATGATCGAATATTGCTTCATAACATTGCATGCAGGTACTTATTTCAGTGGCTTATCGATCACCTGATCGATCAGCAAATTATCGATCACATGATCGATAATCAGTACATCACTCTTAAATCATGACTCTTCGATCATCGGATCGATAATCACATTATCGATAATATGATCGATCACCACACTTCGTGTTTGCCCTATTTTTCACATAACGTGATCGATAAATCAGCCCTTTAATTTACAGGATTAAATCCCCTTATTTTACTTTATCGATAACCTGATCGATCATTCATTAATCGATCACCTATTCGATCAACCTACATAGTCTATGTTTTCACTGAATATATTTTTGCTTATTGTTTATCGATAAGGTTATCCATCATCTATTTATCGATAATGTGTTCGAAAATTAGTGCTTCAAAATCTATTTCCATAACACTTTGTTTATCGATAACCTGATCGATCAACAAGTGTTCGATCACTTTTTCGATCATGAGGTGATTTCAGTTTAAACTTTAAATAGTCACGATGGTTCTCAAAATTTATCATCTATTTCATTCGAGCTTTTCTCAGCCTTCATGATTGTCTTAATTCTCCATTTAAATAGTTTTAAAATCAAAAGTGACCTTGATCTTCTTTCTCTCTGCATATCAATATAAAGTCACTATTGCCTTTTATCGATCACTTGATCGATAAATCGTTAATCCATCACTTGATTGATAAATTTAGTTATCTCTTTCAAAAGCTCTTACTCTGAATAATCGATAACCTGATCAATCAACCAGTAATCGATCATCACTTCGATCAAGCACATTCAGTTATTGCTTAAGCACATTTAACAATTGATTGATTCTACTTGTAAACTATGAATGTTCATTGTTCATTTGTTCGGTTCTACTTTTGATCTTACTCTGCAAAAGAAAACCTATTGAATTAATGTATTTTTGCAGATTACGAAGAAAAACCCAATGGATTTCCAACGGTTATCCAAGTAGCCTGTAACCTACCTTGTTAGAAGCATTAATGGCGAAAACCATTGCAACTGGGAAAACACGCAACCAGACTCTCAACGGCTAGAAGCTCTTTCGTCTAACGGTTACTAAACTACCTCAACTGTAAAAGGTGTGAAGAAGCATTAAATGAACAGATTGAATACATGAGCTACCCTTTGTTGATTATTTACTGTTGCATTCAATACTCTGTTCTTCTATATACCGAGCTTCAGTGATTATAATTTATTCACTCTATAAGAGAGTTTGTACTCTTCTTCATTAATTACGACTTGTGTGAAACTCAAGAGTGTGGACTCTTGAGTAGGTTTGTAACCTTACAGGAAGTAAGAGGGAGTGATTGAGAGTATCAATTACTGTACCGAGGCACCAAGAGCCCGATCAATCTTGGAACATAGTGGAATACTCAGAGGTGTTCTGAGGACTAGGCGTAGGTCAAGTGGTTGAGATCGAACTAGTATAAATCCTGTGTCCACTTTTCTACGGTGAAATCTCTCTAACTTACACTCTCTGTTTCTGTTAGTTAATTGTTTTAATTTCACAAATTTTTATAACTCACCCAATTCACCCTTCTCTTGGGTGAGACTGCCACTAACAATAAAAGATTGGTAAAGGTAGTGTGCAAAGAGGGATGCCCTTTTATGTTGTATGCTTCACGGGATGGGCAACAAGTTGGTTTCATGGTGAAGACCTTGTGTTTACAGCATAGATGTGCTAGGGTGTATAAAAACCCTAGAGCCTCCATGCAGTGGTTAGCTGAACATTTCAAAGAAAAAGTTCAAGAGAGCCCTCATTTCAAGATCAGTGAGATGAAGAAGGTGGTTGAGCGTGAGTTTAAGGTCCACGTTAGTATAGACAAGTGTAAGAGAGCGAGGAGGAAGATCATGGATGACATGACAGGTAGCTTTAAGGATGAGTTTGCAAAGTTAGCGGCTTACTGCAATGAGTTGAGAATCTCAAATCCAGGATCATATGTGAGTGTGGAGTTCAGTAATGAGGCACTAGAGCAAGGTAGAAGGGTTTTTAAAAGGATGTATCTCTATTTCAATGCTTCTAAAGCAGGTGCTCATCAAATCTTCACTATTTTTAATCTCCAAATTTATTTGCTAGCTATATTAATCTATTAAATTTGTAGGTTGGGTGGAGAGAATGATGCAGGCCATTAATTGGGCTTGATGGCACTTTTCTTAAAGGTAAAATCAAAGGGAATATTACTTACTACCATTGGGATCAATGCCAATGATGCTCTCTATCCATTAGCATTTGCACTAGTTGAAAAAGAAAATGGTCTTCAGTGGGGATGGTTTCTTGAATGGCTGCGAATTTTGTTGGCCCTAGGGTCTGGTTCTACTATAACCATTATGTTAGACATGCAGAAGGTAACTGTATCATTATTGTTCATTATTTATAAACTTTGACATCAATTTATGACTGATTACACAATGACTGGTTAACTTGTGTTGTTAGGGATTGGACAATGCTGTCACTAATGTGCATCCTGAGGCAGAGCACAGATTTGTGCAAGACATATATATATGCTAACTGGAGCAAAACTTGGAGGGGCACTGAGTTAAAGAAAATTTTTTTACTTGTGGATGGAGTTCTTTTGTAGAAGAGTTTAATGATAACATGAAAGCTCTTGGTGCATTGCACAAACAAGCAGCAGCTGTAGCACTAACATATAATCCAACTACTTGGGTAAGAGCATTCTTCACCCCGAGATGCAAGTCCTGGATGGTAGACAATAATATTAGTGAGATGTTCAACTCCTGGATTGATGAGTATAGATATCTTCTAGTGATTAGGATGTTTGATGGTATTAGGTTGAAGATTATAGTGAAATGGGTTGAGGGTGAAAACAATGTGAACAATTGGAATGGTATTTATAGCTCAAGGTGTATGGAGTTATCTGAGGCTAATAGGTTGTTATCTATTCATTGTAGAGTCTTTTTCAATGGGGATGAAGGTTATGAGGTAAGTGAGGGACAAGATAGGCATACTGTGTATTTTAATAGGGAGATATGCATGTGTAGGGCATGGGATTTAACTAGAATCCCATGCCAACATGCAATTTGTGCAATGTATCACTCAAAAATAGATCCCTTTTCCCGAATCTCCCATTACGACCACAGAGATGCCTATATAGTTAGCTATGGGACAAAACTTCAGCCAGTTAGGGGCAGACAATTTTGGGATAGGGACAAATTCCTCCCAATGTAGCCACCACCTGTTTCTGCCTTGCCTAGAAGACCTAGGAAAAAGAGAAAGAGCACGAAAGAGTCACAGAGGAGGCTCAACAAGGGTATATCTACCCAGAATGCAGAATAAAATACTCAGCAACAAGCCCCTCAACCTGAGAAGTTAAGTAAACAAGGTCGCATACTGAGATGTTATTACTGTCACAAAGAAGGTCATTAAAGATCCACATGTAAAGAGGTGATGATGCTCTCTATTTTTTTCAAGTTTAATTGTTAATTAGTATTTCCTGACTCCATTCGAACTTTTTGTTTTGCAGGCACCTCCTTCAAGTGCCGCTCCTCGGCCAAGGAAGAATAGAAGAAAGCAAAATGAGCCACAACCACCCACTCTCTCCTAACCATCAACACAGCCTCCATCTCTCTCTCAACCATCACTACAGCCTCAATCTGTCTCCCAACAACCTAAGCCTCGGACAAGAAGTGTGTACAAATCAAGAGTGGTCATTAGAATGGGTCTGAGGATTGATGAAAATACAGGGAGAACAATCTTCAATGTGGATAATGTGGCTTGTTTTTGTCCTTATTTCTTCAATCTGAGTCACCATTATTGATATCTAAATTTCTTTATTCATGCAGCTTGGAATGAGTTCAGAAATTGTGCTTCAAGAGGGAACTGCATAAGAATATCTACAACATTATGCTGACCCCCAAACCAAATTCCCAATACCAAATCACAGGGAATTGAGGAGGACACAGGGTACTGAGACAAATCAACCACACGGTTGTAGAAGGATTAATTTCAACACAGAACCATCTAAACTCCCATTTAAGCCCCCAGGTCTCCAGTGGAGAGGAAACCCAAGTATTACAACTTCACAACTCCTTGCACACAGACAAAGCTTCGTTGGAAATACAACAAGGAGCAGATCAAACAACTTTGATATATAGCTTGCTTTGTTGTCATTGTCTACATAATTAATAGTGATATATAGGGTATATTTTGAATTAAGTGTATGGCATAAGAGATCCCTTTCTTTTTGGTGACTTTGACTTTGTCTTGGGATGTATACAGATATTTATGGTCTTTTTTGTATGTCAGAGGCAATGTGTTGCCAATGCCACGCTTCATTTTCCAATATTTTGTCTAACTTTGACCTTTAGGATGACATTTGTATGACAGATATTTATGGTCTATTGTGTATGTCCAGATATTTTTGGTTTATTTTGCATGTCTCATTTGCTTCAGCTTGCTTCAATTCTGTTGTTAATATATTAACAGATTATTTTCAATCTTAAGGTTCTCAAACTAAAAGAAAAAAATTTTCATCATGCTTTTTTTCCAAAATAATCATAACCTTTCAAATACTTTCATTGATAACCGAACAGGAAATACACCATTAATCAATAGTTAACTCATATATTCTTACATTTCCTACTATCACTAGTTCAATCTCAAATTACTAATTGCCTTCCCAAATACAAAATCACCACCTACACCCATGTCATCATCAATGCAACCACAGCAATTTTCAATTTATTTTTAGCCTTTCTTACTTCACTTTCCCTTGTATGAGTCCTACATTTTAGCTTCCTCAATTCTCTGTGGATTGCATCAACCTCATTACACAACCTTCGACCATCGTGCCAAGCGAAGTAGCCACAACCCCTATCCTGTCAAAGTTCATAACCACCGTCTAATCAATATCAAAACACCAATCCAACTGAAAATGCTAACTTTCTTACCTGGTAGTAGTGTCGACACCCATAGAACCTTTGCCCAGGGTTGCTTTCTGTCCATGCCATCCAACGTGGAGCCACCAACCTATGGTGGCAGTATCTTGTCGGACCTTCATAATTATCCTCATGACTTGGTGCCCTTATCAAATTCACCCTCCTTCTACTTCTCCCTGTTGTCAAAGAAGATGACGACGCCATCTACTTCTTTCTCACCACTTCTTTCTGTAAACCCACCAAATCCTAACCTTGCACCTCAATAATGGCTTCAGAAAAGTTGGATTTCAACTTTAATGGTGGAGATATCGGTCTTCGATGTTGCCTTCAATGCTTTCTCCTCACCTGCCATGTTTGATGTTCAAATAACAATTTATTTTAGTGTTACAAGCTAGCCTGGATGACACATGGATAGGAAAATGGGACCCACAGCTCAAAATGAAGGAACGTTTTCTGGGTCTAATGGCTGTCGTAAAACAGAGCCCTTTTGAAATCATCATGAGCATATTTGGACCCAAGGTTTGTTTATGGTGCCAGCTGCACATTTGGTAATTGTTTATGGGTATTTTTGCCCTTTCACCCAATTTTCAAATTGGTTTGTCTGTTTTTTTCCCCTTCTCATTTTACTCATAACTAATATATTCTCTCTCATTATCTTTTTTCATACATTCTCTCTCATCTTTTTTTCTCCTTACTCTCACTTATCCACTTATAAATAAGAGCATATTTAAAAATATATATTTTACATATTTATTATTTTAAACTAATTTTAATAGTTTGTTTTAAACCGCACAATTCAATTATTTGATATTATGAAAATGAATAATACTATCTTTGGTCTTTGATATAAGAACTAATTTGATGTTTAATTTGGTCATAAATTTAATACCCCAATTCACTTTATTTCTTATATTTATTTATTTTTTTCCAAAGTATGTTTTATAGTAGTTGCACATGTTAAATATTTTGTCAAATAATAGTCTTAACTAACACACATAATTAGTAAGGGTATTTTAGAGAAGACAACATCTATTTAATATAAATAACTAATTTAATTAATTTTTTTAAATACTTAAATTAATCAAATAATTTTTATAATAATTGGTTTCAATACATTGGCGATGATGGCATATTGGCCTCTTTGCCAACGTGGCGCCAATGAGTAATGATTATTGCTCACAGGGTTTTCTCAGAACAAGGGGGTGTTTGGATAACCTCAAATCATGGTTTGGAGAATAGTTTCTGGAAAATAGATTTTGGGGAGAATAGATTTTGAAAGAATAGATTTTCTGAAAAAGTGATTCTGATAAAGTGGAAGTGTTTGGATAGTTATTGTCAGAAGTGCTTTTTTATATGTTGAAATTACTAAAAAGGACATAGGTTTAAATGATAATTACATATAACATATATTTCATAATATATGTTTATTTGAAGTAATAAATTTGTTAATAATATATATTTTGACAACATAATAAATAAGACATAAATAATATAAATAATAAATAATTAATGTGTATATATATAAAATAATTACATATGTTTTTAGAAAAATAATTTATTTTGCCAATAAAAAATATTATTATTTATTAAAGATTTTAAAATGAAATCCCATAATTTTCAGAGGAATGGAGAAGGGGCAACGGAATGGGAGAGAAGAAATGGGAGAAGAGGCCTTCGAATGGAAGAAAAGGGACTTTTTCATTGTTGGGAGCTTTTTTACTCCTCAGAAGCGACCTGCGTGATGCTTCAGCGTAAACCAAAGTTTGCAAGCTCAAAACCATGGTTTTAAAAAAAAAAAGAGGTGTTTGGCAAATTTTTTTCCAAACCATGGTTTGGAAAAAAAGCCAAACACCCCCCAAGTCCAAGTCCGCGGCGGCCTGGCGGGGGACCACCGTGATAGTGAGCGACAATATTTAAGAAAAAAATCCTAAATTTTTTTTTCTTATTTCAAAATTTTAAATCAGTTTTTCTTACTATACTTTAATACTTCCTCTGATCCTAATTATAAGACCTAGTTGACTAATTTGAAGATATTAAAAAAATAAGTTAAGTTAGTTATTTATAATAAATAGATATTATTTTTCCTAAAATATCCTTGCTAATCAACTGTATTGATTAGAATTATTATTATTAGAAGGACAATCTTAGAAAAAAAAATACATAAATATGAGAGACAAAATGGATTGAGATCTTATATTTAGGATCAAAATAAAAGTCAAATAAGGTCTTATATTAAGGACCTGAGATAGTAATAATTAACTACAATTGAAAAGCAAATGACAACAAATTTTTATATTAATTCTTAATTTGGGATTTTAAAATTTTTGGGATATTTGCTTTAAAAAAATTAGATGAATGATTAGTGACATAATAATTAATTAAAAAAATAAGGTTCAACAAAAAAAATAGACTTACTCCCTCTGATCTTTTATATAAAAACTAGTTGGAGGATAGATTTTTTTTCAAAATATCCCGATTGATTGAAAAGAATTCCCACCAAAATAATTCTAATCACCCAATACACATTATTGGAGTGAATAATTTAAAGAGCCTATGGTACATTTGTCACTGCAGTGCAACATAGGAAGTCTAGAAAGAAGTTATGATCCAAACTATAAAAATTAATTATATTTTCCCACTTATGTCTCTATTAATTACTAGAGAGATGAGAAAGATAATAAATAAAAGTGTGCTTAAAAATACTTCGTTACTTTCTAATTGTTAGGATTATAGTTTTGATGATAACAAGTCAGAATTTCAGGGTTAAGTATTTTGATCGATCAACTGATCGAGCAATCAGTTATCGCTAAGGTTTCAGATAAATGATCAAGTATAAATCGGGTCTATAGTAGTCTTTTTGATCGAAGAACTATTCGATGAATAAATTATCGATAAAGTGATCGGTAATCGCTAGCGTAAATATCACATAAGACTTTGGGAAATTATCGATAAGCTGATCGATAATATCAGGTAAACAATCGAGTTACTGATAAATCTGAAGTGTATTTATCGATCAGGTTATCGATAAATCAGTCATCAATAACGACTTCGATAAAAGGTAACACTCTCTACTTGTTCTGCACATTAGTTCTGTTACAAGTTTATCGATCATATTTTCGATCATCTATTTATCGATTACGTGCTCGAACTTTATGCTCTAACTCTCTGAATGCAGGTGATCAAATTCACTGATAGATCGATAACTTTATTGATCACAAAATTATCGATCACATGATCGATAATCAATGTCCTTATCTACTCTTACTCAATTTTGCTAAAGCTAAATTATCGATAACATTATCGATAACTTTAACTTATTTGCTCAACAAAAGTTTTCACATAACGTGATAGATAAAAAGTCTAAGAATTGACATATTCGCATTAAGTTATGGTGAACGAATGTTCGATCAAGTTATCGATCACTGGTTTTTCGATAATATGATCGATCATCCAATTCCATGAAAATCATGTTTTCACAAAAGGTGATCGATAACCAGTTTCCTTGCCTTAAAGGATTAATCTTCTCTTCATAATTTATTCGATCATTTGTTCGAATATTCATTGTTCGATTAAATGTTCGATCTTTTCAGATAGCCTGTGTTCTTCATTGAATATATACATACCCATGGTTTATCGATAACATTATGCATTATATATTTATCGATAAGATGTTCGATCATCAATGACTGAAGCTTCATTTCAATAACATTTAAATTATCGATAATCTGTTCGATCAATTATGTGATCGATCACTTATTCGATCATGCAATAATTTCCTCTTTCTATGATAATTCTTAAAGTCAATGATCCAACACTTGATCGATAATTTTAGTGATCTACTTCGAAAAGTCTTCATTCTGGTTATCGATAACTTGATCTATCATCAAGTAATCGATCACTTTTTCGATCAAACTAAACCAGAATGACATTTTGTTCTTCTTACTGATAAATGATTTCGGCACAAATCCTTAAATGATAGATTAGCTTTCTTTCTGTATTCAAGATTAAAGCACTCACCACAAAACTCTCACTTGTTCTAAGTTTGAAATATGCAGATTAATGAAAACGAGTGCAACGGCTCTTCAACGGGATTACGTAGACTGCGACCTACAGTGTCAGAAACTCAGACGCATTAATGGCGGAGTTGTTAAAACCAGTGAAACACGCAAACGAAGTCACAACGGCTAGAAGCCCTTCCGTCTAACGGCTATTTAACGATATCAACTATAAAAGGCGCGAAGAGGCATTAATGAAGAAATTGAATACCTGAACTACCACCTGCGATTATTTAGTTACACATTCAATACTCTGTTTTTCACTTTACTACTGAGCATCAGTGTTTATCATTGAATTCACTCTGTAAGAGAGCCATTCACTACTCTTATTAAAAACTTGAGAGACACTCAAGAGTGTGGACTCTTGAGAGGGGTTGTATCCTTACGGGAGTAAGGGGGAGTGATTGAGCGATTCAATTACTGTACCGAGGCACCAAGAGCCCTGTCGATCTTGGAAGATAGTGAAATACTCAGAGGTGTTCTGGGGACTGGAAGTAGGTCACGTGGATTAGACCGAACCAGTATAAATCTTGTGTCTCCTCTCTGTGGTTAAAATTCTCCTTACTCTGACTCTCTGTTTTTATTCAATACTTGCACGCTTTTAGTTTTAAATTTTTGTAACTCACCCAATTCACCCCCCTCTTGGGTGAGATTGTTTCTAACACTAATCACATTCTTTAAAGATAAAATAGAGAGTATATCCAAATCTGTTGAAAATGATCCCGCTCTGTTTAACATCCAAATAGCTTAACTCATCAAAACGTACTGAAAGACTCACTGACTAACAATTCCACCAGGCGAACCAACAAATCCAATGCTCTAGTTCTCTAATGACTGGTTTTTGAACGTTAGGAGGCAACATTGCTAATATTTTAAACTTCTGAGGTAATATTAAACTTAAGAAAAACATTCGTATGCCTAGTGCTCTTAACTGAAAACCTTTCAGAATAAATTTGTGCATCAACCCATTAATTTATTTTATTTTGTGGTTTGAACTTTGAAATAAACAATGACACTTGACTAAGGGTGTGTTTGGATTAGCGGTGGAGAAGTAACTTTTTTTTCAATCTGACTTTTCCAGAAGTCAGATTGAGTAAAAGTCAGATAGGATAATGTGATTTGTGTTTGGATTGGGTTTTAGAAAAAAGTCAGTTTGAGAAGCTAAAACTTGTTTGGATGATAAATGTAAAAGTAAGTTTGAATGTAAAATGACTTAAAAGGGCATGAATTCTAATAGCACATATCTAATATTAGATATTTAATTATTAAAAGTAAAGAAGTAAGGAAAATAAAAATTATTAAAAGTAAAGAAATTTAATTTAGTATTATAAAGAAATTATATATATAATGTGACTATTTGTCATAAATAAAGTAATGAAAATAAAATTATTAAAATAAGGAAATTTAATTTATTGTTATAAAGAAATTATATATATAATGTGACCATTTTAAAAGAAGTATTGAAAAAAAATTATTAAAAATAAAAAAAATTAAGTTATTACTAGAAGGAAATTGAAAAATAATAAAATACTTAATTAAATATATGTAATGGATAAATATGTAAATTAGAGGTCATACATACGTAGCATTTTTAAACTAAATACATCAAATAACTAATTGGATGTCATGCTCAATACAATTTGGTCTCTGATTGTGTCACGCACATGATTCATTTGTCTTGATCTAGGTAAATTTGAAGAGGATGTCTCACCAGCTTCATCATGATTGTTTTCGTCAATTGTACCTTCAGATTGAGCTTGTATGAAATCTCTATCAGTTTCATAATTTCTTCGGAGGAAATTATGTATAGCCATTGTAGCACAAACTACTTGGACTTGAGTTTTATACTTGTAACTTGGCATCTTGTCTAAGATACGAAACTTATTCTTCCACACCCCAAAAGTCCTTTCTATAGTGCACCTCAAACTTGAATGGTAGTAATTGAAGACTTCGTTATAATTTTCAAATCCCGGTTGTCGCCTGAAGTCTGGAAGGTGATAGCGCTCACATCTGTACGGACCAAGATATCCTGGTGGAGTTGGATAGCTAGCATCGACCAAATAATACTTCCCTAATAAATCATGAAATTATGTTGACATTGTGAAATTAATGAAAATATCAAATGAATTCGATATAATTAAAATTGAAGCTACTGAAAATATACCTGGAGGTGGATGAGGGAAATCCAAGGCTGGAGTTGAGACAGCAGTGTTAAACACACGAGCATCATGTACAGTACCTTCCCATCCCGCTAACACAAAAGTGAAGCACATGTCCCAGTCACATACAGTCATGACATTCTGTGTTGGATATCCCTTTCTCCCGATATATTTGTCTTGCTTCGAAAGACTCACCACACATCGTACATGAGTGCCATCAATTGCTCCTATTGCATCATTGAAATATGGCGAATATCGTTTATCGTTTTTTATTTTTGTGTGAGTTACAGAAAACGTAGGATCAAGTGGTTTGATATATTCCCTGGATAGACTAAGGCAAGCTTGTAATACTCTATGAAAATGCCTGCTTACAGTTTCTCCTGAATGTTGGAACCTTTCTTGAATCATCCTATTACATTGTCCATGACCAACCGTGTTCAAAAACATACCAACAATTTCTTCCACTCCCAGATACTTAGAATTTTGTAAACCATGTTCGACCAGTTTAGAGCATAATCGCATGAACATTTCTTTTTCCATTCGAAGCATGTCATAACACCGAATTTCATGATCTCGCAAAATTTCTTGCACCCATAAATTACCTGTTTGCTCACTAGTTCTTCGTGGCTCTTTGCACACATAAGGCATCACATATTGACTCACCAATACAGCTACCTCTTCATATTGTGTTATCTCTTCATCTAACAAGGAAATCAATTGAGATTGTTCATCTTCCTCTGACTCCTCTTCAAACTGTTCATCTTCCTCCATCGACTCAAACGTAAATTGATTGTTCCAATTTGCCATAGATAATGTCACCTGTGAGTGTAGTTAAATTCAACTGTAAGAATTTTTTTAAACGACAAATAAATATTTTTAGGTATGTGCAAATAAATATTTTTTTCTGTTAAACATGCAAAGACATAAAAATTAGTCTAAAAACATTCATAGGCTGCAATTACCACTATAAATAACACATGTAACTTAAAAACATTCAAAACATTCATAATCAGTCAACAAGTTACATAATTTCATAGTTCCACAAACATTAACTTAAAAACATATAATAACAACTCTGGTCCAAGTTAGACAAAATAAGTCATAACATGCGTCCTAAAATATAGTTCAAGCAGGCGGGGGTTTCAGCCATGATGGTGGATTGTATGCCATATCCTGTAGCCATGCAACCAAGTATTCCGGCTGTCCTTTTAGTGAAACAACCATTTCCCGAACACTCTTGTGCAACAGAAGTCTTAAGCACCGGTTCTGGAAATTAGAGTTACTTGTAATTTCCTCAAGGCAGAGCACTTCGGCCGTAACCTCAGAAATTGATACCTCTTTTATTTTCTTTAGAACTGCTGTTCTATCCTTAGATGCAGTAGCTATTTCACTAACTGAATCTGCTATTTGTCTCGAGGCTGGAAGTTTTTGCTTTGTTTGCCTGCTAGACCCTTGACCTCTCTTCCTCTTCCCATGGCTTCTTGAACCATTAGGTGCAGTATTTGCTGTTAAGTTTACGCCTGCCATCTCATCTGTAACTCCTACACTAGCACCTCCAAGATCTTCTTCGCTATCCCCCGATCCTTCAAGGAGATCTGTATCAACTCTATACACATTCTCTTCATCATCCTCTTGTGTCTGAGGTTGGGTTAAAGACGGTGCCAACATATCCTCTCCAGATGCTATCACACCCTTGAATATCGTGTTTAATTCATGAGCAAACTTTAACCCCTGGTACCTAAACTTTTCATACTGGGGATTCTCTTGCAAGAATACAATCAACAAAAATAAAAAGCCTATAACAAGTAATAACACAGTTCATAACTCAAGATCAACAATTATATACCAGTTTTTTCTTCTCCCACCACTCATTTGTTGCCACCACTGTATTGTTTATAGGGTCCCAACCTACACCAGTTTCTTTGGTCAAATCAACCCATGTCCTCCAATCCTTCCTCAAGCTATCGAGCCTATTTTTCAATTGCTTCCTCTCATATGATTTTCCTGTTTTTGCATTGAATGCAGAATGAATGTTGTTCCACCCAGTCTTTGAAAATGATGTTCCTTGACGATTTTTCCTTTAGATTTGCTCCATGCATTCGTTAAGTAACACCTCTGTGGTGCTTGTATCCCATGTTGCCTTACCTTTATCTTTGTTCATAATTCTATTGAAAAATGTCAATGAAGAATGCAAAAGGGAGTTACAGTGAACCAGAGCACTTTTCTTCCAACAATGCAGAAATATTATACAAATTCAACAATCTTAAATTAGAAGCACTTTACAAACAACTTCCCGAGAGGGAGACACCTAAAAAATATCATCCTTTCATCAAGTTTCAAAATTCTTTTTATGTTTCTCTTGTAAATAAATATGAGAGGAAATATCTAATATATATAATATTTATGAATTATAACCTCAGAATCATATATATTTAGGTTTGTAAAACATACTCATCAACAATAAGCGCCACATTAATTGAAACACTGATCTTCACATTTTCAAACTAAAAAAATGCTAACTTTTCGGAGCTTGTCACAAATAATTAACAGGAAAGGGGTACTTAGAACCACAAATCATCATTAGAAGAATCGATGACCAGCAGTTCTTCCTCCTACGATACTACCAGGTCATACTACCAAGTCAGTTCTTCCTACTACACTACTACCATTCGACGGCCAGGCCACATTAATTGAAAGAGCATCAGATCAAGAGCAAGAACATCATATCAACACTTCTAAAATCAATAAGGCTATGGGTCCGAATTATCTACCAATGGCAGCCAACAACATGAATCGAAGACCAGCAGATCTAGGACCAAAAACACGTATCTCTTACCAGCTGAACAAACAAGACTTGTGGATTAGGAGCAGACGTGGTTGGCGGCGGTGAAAACGGACGGACTACCTACAACCTAACAGAGGAAGAAACGAACAACCCAGCAGTATTTGGAGGATTTGAACGAACGGCCACAGTCCACCCACTCCCACAAAAGAACCATAACAGATGAGACAGTGGAACACGGCGAGAGACGGCGGTGACAACGGACGGCGACCCTAGATTGCAACCGAACGATATTTGGAGGATCTGAACGAACGGCCACAGTCCACCCACTCCCACACAAGAACTGGAACTGATGAGATGGTGTAACACGGCGGAGACATGGCGGGAGACGGCGGTGACAATGGGCGGCGACGCTGGCTTCAACCGAGCAGAGGAAGAGGAAGAACAACTGAACGAACTGACCGAACGACCACACTCCACCCACTCCCACACAAGAACCGGAATTGATGAGACGGCAGAGACATGGCGGGAGACGGCGGGCGCACGACGGGGATATGGCAGAAGACGACGTTGCGAGCAAGGCTCCCTTTTTCAGCTTCAGATCGCGTTTCAAAATGAGAGTGCGAGTGAGTGTGTGGTTTTTTTCTTTTAGCTAATAACTCAGACAAAAATCATGCAGAGGGTCAGGTAGGTAAAAATATTTAACACTACCGGTTTTCTCAAACGCACCAGCCTCCAAAAAAAAGCACCACAAATCAACTTCTCCCATAAGTCCATCTGAGCCTCAGAAGTCAGATTAGCCTACTGTGAATCCAAACAGGTCAAAAACGCAGCCACATCAGAAGCCCGATGGAGACGCACGTTTGGGGCCCCAAACGTGATGCCAAACGGGCCCTAAAACGACCAAAACAGCCTGCGTTCAAACTTATGCTAAATTTATTTATATTTAATTTCGTTGATCTTGTGGCTAGGAAACTTCGAAGTTCGAAGCAATGTACAAGGGAAAACTTACATGAAACGATTGTTCGGTTTCTTTCCAAAAACTCTGCGATAAAAAAAATACTTCTCCAAATAGCTGTAAGTGGAAATTTTATTTGCAAATTAAGAATTATATTTTAAATTTAAATGCTTGATTTATGATCGAAATTTTTTAAATTTATATTAATATGCACTATTCATGTAAAAGAATTCAAGAATTTAATTATTTTAAATTAATTTTTTGTGGCCCGACTGTCATTTCTCAAAAATTTATTTTTAAGCGCCTATAAATTTTCGGTTTAAATGACCCTTAAAAAAAATGTGGAGAGGGGAGACATGAACACGTGATCGTGCTTTTATGTGAAAAATAGGAGTTGGCTATTTGAGATATGCATACATTTACATATATGCATATACATCCCAAAAAAACATCCAAAGCCCACACGGAAGAAGATTTCAAATTGGAATGAAACTTCTCTTATAAAACTTAAAGATGCAGTAACAATTATAATACATCCCTCTGTCTTATAGCCAAATTTTTAAATTGGTTTGTCTTTTTTTCTCTTCTCATCTTACTCACAATTAATATATTCTCTCTTATTATCTTTTTTTCATATATTATTTTTCTTTTTTTTACTCTCACCTACCCATTTATAAATAAGAGCATATTTAAAATATATATTTTTTACGTGTTTTTTATTTTAAACTAATTTTAATAGTTTTCTTAAACTGCACAATTCAATTATTTGATACTATGAAAATGAATAATATTACCTCTGGTCCTTGATATATGAACTAGTTTAACGTTTAATTTGATCATAAATTTAAGATCCTAATGGACTTTATCTTTTATATTTATTTTTTTTAAAGTAGGTTTTATAATAATTGCACATGTTACATGTTTTATCAAATAATAGTTTTAACTAACACACATAATTAGTAAAGATATTTTAAAAAAAACAATATCTATTTATTATAAGTAACTAATTTAACTAATTTTTATAAATACTCAAATTAATCAAATAGTTGTTATCATAATTGGTTCCAATACAATGGCGAGGTTGCCATATTGGCCTCTTTGTCAACATGGCGCCAATGAGTAATGATTATCGCTCATAAGGTTTTCCCAGAACAAGTCCAAGTCGGCAGCGGAGGACCCCCGTGATAGTGAGCGACCCATATGGTGACCGTTCTCAATAAGATACACTGTTGCATACAATATTTAAGGAAAAAAATCCTAAATTTTTTTTAAATTTCAAAATTTTAAATCAGTTTTGCGTACTCTACTTTGATAATAATTAACTACATTTGAAAAACAAATAACAACAACTTTTTATGGTAATTTCTAATTTGAGATTTTAAAATTTTAGAGGCATTTTTTTTTGGAATGTTTGCTTTAAAAAATTAGATGAATGATTAATGACATAATATTAATTAAAAAATAAGGTTCAACAAAAATAGGCTTACTCCCTCTGATTTACTACCACTAATCCTTTATATAAGAACTAGTGATATAGATTTAATCCTAAATATAAAATATCAATTCACTTTGTCTCCCATTTTTTTTTCAAAATATCATAATTAATTGTAAAGAATTCCCACTAAAGGATAATTCTAATCATCCAATATACATGATTGAAACGAATAGTTGAAAGAGCCTAACATACATCTGCCACTGTAGTGCAACATAGGAAGTCTGGAAAGAAATTATGATCTAAAATATAAAAAGTTGTAATGATAATTAATTATATTTTCCCACTTATGTCTCTATTAATTACTAGAGAGATGAGAGAGATAATAAATAAAAGTGTGTTTAAAAATACTTTGTTACTTTCTAATCACGTTCTTTAAAGATAAAACTAGACGCCGTATCTCATGTGTTGCATGGGTTATTAAAATAAATCAGGATTTTTTTTTATTAGAAGAACTAACTACTAAGACCTACTCACTATTAGTGTTTGTGTATCAGGTCAAAATGATATTTTAAAAAACTTCATTATAGACAACATTTATTGTTTGGTTTGTTGACTTTTTTTCTGTGTCTAGTACCAATACTTTTAAGCCCTCAATATTTTTTTACTGTTAATAATATCCCATACAATTGTCCATATGAGAATTAAAACAAAAGGAAACGAAACGGCCAACAATAAATGAAAACAAAACAATTAAAACAAATGCATGCATCAAGAATGATGGAACCATGTGGATAGAGCACCCACCAAACCCGATGACATCACTAACCAAAGACCAATAAAACTCAAAAGAAAGCACCACATGGGATCTCCACGTGGACCAATCACAGCAGAGCCACAAGGTTCATAGATTATATAGATAGATAGAGAGTATATCCAAATCTGTTGAAAATGATCCAGCTCTGTTTAAGATCCAAATAGCTTAACTCATCAAAACGTACTGAAAGACTCACTGACCAACAATTCTACCAGGCGAACCATCAAATCCAATGCTCTAGTTCTCTAATGACAGGCTGCATGAAGATTTAGAATTGTTCTTTAAAATCAAATTTAATTTTACAGACTTTTCCCATTCTGTGGAATTTCAAGTGGCTTCTTTGTGGAGAGTTTTGTCACTTTTGTTTTGCTTAAAGTGAATATTGAACAATACATACAAGTTATATATATATATATATATATATATATATATGGGCAAAGGCTCTCTCCACTTCCCTTTTCCTTTATCTACATTCACTTCCTATTTCGACTATTAAGATTGAAATTTTAACGGTCCAGATTTTATATTTTAAAAAGTAATTTTATAAATTTTTATTATTATTGTTATGAATTATCCAGATTCAAATTTAGTAGTTTAATTTTTTTTCTTTATTTTTAAAAAAGTTTAACATTTTATTTATAATTTTATAAAATATGAAATTTGGACCATTAAAATTTTAATTTTATGGTTAAGATGAGAAGTGGACGGAAATAGAGGAGAAAGGAAGTGGAAAGACATGTCTCCCATATATATGTGTGTGTCTATATATATATATATATATATATATATTCCTTCGGTCCTTAATATTAAACCTAATTATTAAGTTAATTTTGGTTTTAAATATAAAATCTATTTCTCATATTTATCAAGTGAGGGAGGAAGGATATTAAGAAAGATGATTATGATGTTTTAGGTAAAAACATGTTATATTTTTTATAATTAACTAACTTACCTAACTTTCTTAATCTAATCTAATTAGTTAAATAAGTTTTATATTAAAAATAAGAGGAGTGTAATAACTAGGGAGACAGACCCAAGCCTTTAGGCCATCGGAGGAACTTTTGAGTGAGAAGGAAAATGCAACATAATTTTGGTCTTGTATAATATGCGTGAAATAGTGACGGAGAGAGGGGGAGCTAAATAAAACTATTAAAAGACACAATTTTCCATTATCTTCACGTTAAACAATTACATTAGCAGAGCTTTGGAAAAAAAAAAAAAAAAAGGTTCCGTGAATGGATCGATTTGGAGAAGATGAAACAGCAGGGGCTGATTTTCAAATAACAGATATATTCTTAAAAATGAATGTGAAATGCAGGGAGCATAGGATCAGTTTTCTCATCTTGGTGCCCACGTCTCTCAGTTTGTAAACAACTTGTTGGTTAAGTTTCTCCGTTTGAGGAGTTGGAGCGGGCAACCCAAGTCGAGGCTTGCTTATATAAGAGTGAGACCCATGTTGGGTACGTGAACTCTCAAAATTTAGCCTCTGCCCTTTTTTTTTTTTCCTCCCGGAAATCAGAGCTACAAGGGTGGAATTTTGCTTGCTTAAAAGGGGCAAAGATCAAATTCTTTCAGAGAGATGGAACACAAGCACGTTTTGCTGTCGGCATTGGGTGTTGGAGTTGGTCTCGGAGCAGGCCTTGGGTTGAGCTCAGGCCTTGTTGGAGGGAATCGCGAGTCAGCTGATAAGCTTTATGGCGAACAGATCGAGCAGGAACTTTTGAGGCTGGTGATTGATGGAAAAGAATGCAAGGAAACTTTCCAAGACTTTCCTTATTACTTAAGGTGATTTAGCGTTTGAGCATTTCCTCATCTCGGAATGTTCTGTTCAGCTGCACTTTTTTTTTAGTTTTTAAAAGATTTTTTTTTTTTTTTTTTTTTTTTTTTGCGGTTCTGATTGATTCCTGATGCTGTAATATACTGGTGAACATGGTGTTATGTTCTACTTTCAAGGAGTTTGATGTGATTGACTTGAGACTTCTATTCTTAAGTAGCATGACTTTGTAAACACCAGGTTCCTTCTGGTTCAGATTTCTTTTTTTTTGACCAGCACTTCTGGTTCAGATTTCAAATCCTATATGAATATGATTTATTATTACTCTTATATATATATATATATATATATATTTATAACGTAAGTCATATTCAATGGCATTGACAGTGAAAGAACCCGAGAGCTATTGAAAAGTGCTGCGTCTGTTCATTTAAAACAACCTTCCTTCTCCAAACATACCAGGAACCTTTCACCAGCAAGCAGGGCAATTCTGCTTCATGGGCCTGCAGGTATGTTATGTAGATGTCTTACGTACTCTCTTGATTATGTTCCTGCAAAAGATTGTGTTGGGTTTTCATGTTTGTTTGACTCACGTTAGCGTCATTTTCATTTTTCAATCTGTTTTCTGGGCAGAGTTTTACCTGCAAACGCTTGCCAGGGCTTTAGCACATCACTTTGAATCAAAGTTGCTGCTGCTAGATTTGGCTGACTTTTCTTCCAAGGTGATTGTTTTAGTATTGCTATGTCTTTTGTTTTGAATTGAATAAGCTAATATTCATATCTGATCTGTTTCTCTTTTTACAGATCCAGAAAAAATATGGATTTGCAAGACAAGAACCAGTAAGTCTTTTCTGCTATAACTCTCCCCCGGGGGGGGGGGGACGCTCTGCATTAAAAACAGAAGATACTTCTCTTTTTACATGAAAATACAATTATTTTCTCCATTTTTCCTTTCTAGTCATATTTCAAAAATGACTCACGAAGTCGCCGACATGTGAGTGGTTTTTCAGGTGATTTCCCTAACCCTTTTTCTCTTTTTGTAGTCTTCTAAAATATCCTTATCTGAGGTGGCTTCCGAGAGATTGTCTGGTTTGCTTTGTTCCTTTTCGGCAGTCTTCCCTTCAAATGGCAAAAAAAAAGGTAACGAAGGAGGAAACAGGCCTTTGTCCCTCAAATTATCATATTCCTTAGCATTAAATTATATTTTATGGAGAGCCTATGATTGATTCAACTGTGATTGATTCGGCAATGAGTGGTGCTGTATCCTAGTTCATTGTTAATTATCTCTTACAGTGATCATTGTCGTGAACTCATGATCTCGCAATTGTATCATATCACATTAATGTATCTTGATTGACTACTTTTATGCAGGTACTTTTCAAAATCACAGTAATGCTACTGGAAGTCCCATTATTGCTTCAAAGCTTCACGAGACTACTGCTTCCCAATCTGCGCCAGCAAATTCTGGTACTGGTTGAAAACATTTTTATTCTTTCTATTCTCCTGTTTTAGTTCATACGCGTATTATCTGTATTCTTTATAGATATATATACATTGTAAGATAACCATATTAAATTTACACTAATCTCCAGAACTATACGCTACTAAGGTCTGCAAGTTTTGGGTTTACTTATCATTCTCCACTTTTAACTCACATGTATACACTGCTTACCTCTTTCCTGCTAATTGCTTTAACTAGCAAATCCATCTGCTGTTTAATTATCACATTCTTTGCATTCTTAATCCACTTACAATAATTGATGCCCTGTTGTATCATTGATTTTACATAAAATTGTGTTTTCTTTGCTTATTGCTTTGAAACTTCATTCTCAGCTCCCTTGAAGCAGAAGAGCAGCTTGTGTGTCGATGAAAAACTCTTTATACAGTTGCTTTATAAGGTATTTTCATCATCTCAATTCTCATGGAAGAAGAGAATTTCTCAATAATTAGTTCTAGCTAAATAGCTGATGAATATAATTCTTCCAGGTCTTGATTTCTGTGTCGGAAGAGAACCCCATCATTTTGTACATCAGGGAAGCTGACAAGATTTTTCTCCAATCAGAGCAACTTTATAATTTGTTTCATGAAATGCTAGGGGAACTTCCAGGGCCAGTGCTCATACTTGGTTCCAAGATCTCAGGCAAAGCCAAAAAACCTGGTGAGGGAGGCAAAATTTGTATCTGAATATTATGCAAGACTAGATACATAAGGAAAAGGGAACTATTAAAAAAAAAAAATATTTGCCATAAAACTGATTCTATTTCATTATAAAGCTTTGGTTTTTAATAAATTGATAATATGATTAAAGAACCAAAATACAAAACTTGCTGGTGAAAGAGTATATACTTGTTTAAAAGTATAATAGTAAAGGCCGATGTCCTATTTTGAGAAGATTAAAAAAATGTTATCATTTTTTCGTTTTTTACCTAGTTAATGTAGGAGTCAAATGCATTAGTTTTAAAACTGTGTTCTGATTATTATTTTTTTGTTTTTTAAAAAAGAAGTTTAAAGGGAAGGTGCCTCGGGGGGGGGGGGGATAATTTATAAGCTTTGTTCTCTTTTAAAGTTATATTATGCAAATATGATGGTTGTGTTTTATTTGACTGTAATAGATTTCCCACCATGGATGCTTGCGCCTCACAAAGGGTATAAATGTTCAAAAGTTGATGAACAGCTCGCAGCATTATTCCCTTACAGTATTAAGATCAAACCACCAGAAGATGAAGCTGATCTTGAAGATTGGAAAGCCCAACTGGAAGAGAACAAGAAAACAATTAAATCTCAAGATAACAGAAACCATATTGCCGAAGTTCTGGCAGCAAATGATGTTGAATGTAAAGACTTGAATTCAATCAGCCATGAGGACACAAAGATACTAAGTAGATATATTGAAGAAATTGCTGTATCTGCAATATCTCACTACTTCATGAATACCAAGGATCCAGAATACCAGAACGGGAAGCTTGTAATATCATCTGAGAGGTAAGAATTTGGACCAGTTATTTATTTGTTTAAGGAAAACATGTTCTAGTGAGGAGTGGCTAATTCTGGGAATTCACAGTTTGTGCCAAGCTTTGGATCTATTTCGCAAAAAGAAAAGTAATGATGATGGAAAGAAGCAAGGGACTAGTGGAAAGAAGCAAGGGCCTGATGGAAAGAAGGTATGCTTACATTCACTCTCATGAGTGAGAGCAAAAGGGATCAACATAAATGCTTACAAATAAGGATGATGAAAGACTAATATTCTAAATTTGTACAATAGGACTCTGCTGGTTGAGAGTGTAATGATGCAAAAAGAAAAAGGAGCGTTTAACCAATGCTTTATGAGGTTACTTCATTCTGCTATTTCATATTTTGATTTAATTTTATGCTTGCAGGAAGTTTGTCCAGACAATGAGCATGAGAGGCACATAAGAGAGGAACTTATCCCTGCGAATGAGATAGGTGTGACATTCTCAGATATTGGTGCATTAGAGGAAATTAAGGAATCACTACAAGAGCTAGTCATGCTTCCACTTCGAAGACCAGAGCTCTTCAAAAGTGGGCTTCTTAAGCCTTGTCGAGGCATATTGCTTTTTGGACCTCCAGGTACTGGAAAAACAATGCTTGCAAAGGCAATTGCAAATGAAGCAGGAGCTAGTTTCATCAATGTCTCCATGTCTACCATCACATCAATGTGGTATGGAGAAGCTGAGAAGCATGTCCGTGCTCTGTTCTCTCTAGCTGCAAAGGTTTCTCCAACTATCATTTTCATTGATGAAGTTGATAGCTTGCTCGGGCGACGATCAAGATGTGGAGAGCATGAGGCTACGAGGAGCATTAAGAATGAATTCATGACCCATTGGGATGGTCTATTGACAAAACAACACGAGCGTATTCTAGTTCTTGGTGCAACCAATAGGCCATTTGACCTCGATGATGCAATCATAAGACGGTTTGAGCGAAGGTACATACATCATCGTTCATTTCTACTTCATTTTATCAAAACGGAAAGACTAGGTTTCATGAAGGTAGATTTTTAGTCTTCAAATAATCAAACATTACACATAGCACACTAGTGACACCCGTCGAGGACATATACTTCTGTTGCTTTCTATAATTTCGCAGCTCTTCAGGTAAAACTTTAATTTGTGCTTGTCCTGTTTGTTTCTTGCACGCATAATTAAGTCCCAGTTTCAATTTTTGCATTAGTAAGTAGTAACTATCCAAAACCTCTCTAAAGCATCACTGGGAAATTTTATTTCGGCTTGATCTCTGAGTAACATCGTTGAATAATTCAATTTTTAAATACACATTGTCATGATTTTATTATTGATACCTTTGTAACTGTCAATGTTGAGCAGAGTCATGGTTGGTCTGCCATCTGTCGAGGCTAGGGAGATTATCTTGAAAACTCTGCTAGCTAAGGAAAATACTGAAAACTTAGACCTCAAAAAGATTGCAGTCATGACAGAGGGATATACTGGAAGCGACCTCAAGGTTTGTGTTTTTTGGACTTTCCTTTTTGTATTGTGATTCTATTTTCCTACTTGTAACACGTGGCCACCAGCTGTTGAGACTAAATTTCTTTTAAATAGAATTTGTGCACTGCTGCTGCTTATCGACCTGTTAGGGAGCTCATAAAGCAGGAGAAATTGAAGGATATGGTAATGTTACTAACTAGAATGACAATTTTGTCTTGTTACATCATGTCAATGTGCCCTCTCATTCTAATGATTATCTTTTAGCTCATTAGCATAAATGTTTTCCCATTTAAGGAAAAGAATAAGAAAGAGGCTGAAGGCCAAAGCTCCGAAGCTGCTTCAAGTCCCAAAGAGGATACAGAAGAACAAGTAATTTCATTTGCTTTGTAACAAAACATCTCACTGTGCCTTCTCAACTTAATCGTTATCTTTTAGCTGACCAGCATAAATTTCATCTTAACTCAGGGTAAGAATAAGAAAGATGCCGAAGGCCAAAGCTCACAAGCTGCTTCAGTCCCAAAGAGGGCCCAAAAGAGCAAGTAATTTCCTTGACTTGTAACATCATTTCACTGTGCCTTTCCAACTTTATTGTTATCTTTTTGCTGACGAGCATAAATTTTATCATAATTTAGGACAAGAATAAGAAAGATGCTGAAGGCCAAAGCTCAGAAAGTGATAAGGAGGACAAAGAAGAGCCAGTAATTACCTTGAGGCCCATAAATATGGAAGACATGATTCAGGCTAAGAATCAGGTAGGGTTAACTTGAAACCCCTCACAATTTACATTAATGACTGATTTTTTCTTGATTTTGGCCTATACTTTTTATTTTCTTTCAGTTCTGTTTGCTTTCATTTCTACTATTATGTGAAAATACTCGCAATAAATGGCTGGTTATGCATTCAGTGTTCATTAATAATACCATTTGATCTTAGCAGTTGAAATTTAACACACAGATGTCCTTAGTCGGTTGATTTTGGAACTTTCTGTTTGCTTTCTCTTGCACCATTGTGAGAAATTACTTATTAATATTTCAGGACATAGCCTAATCTACCTAAAATTATTGGGTAAATCTGATCTTGCTACAAGAGATCATAAGTTCGTTGAAGGGTCTTTCTTCATTGCCCTTGAGAAAGCTTACTCATTTATCAATAGGACACATGTAGAAGAATCTAAATCTTATATTTTACCACAGGTTCCTGCAAGTTTTGATGGTCACGGGGCAATTATGCATGAATTGAGGCAGTGGAATGAGCTGTATGGAGATCGAGGTTCTCTGTAGAAAGACACCTACTTTAATGTATTTCAGCTAATATCCTCGTTTGCAGATCATTGGAGTAACTTTTATTAAGAAAATCATCCGTCATTTTGAGGCCTATGCTTGGAGGGCTGTTCCAAGATGCTGTCTGCCACTGTTTTAAGACTCATAATGAGAAATAAACAGTAAGTATGAGCTTTGTTCATGTGAGCGTTTAGGCACATTGAATAGCTTCCTGATCTCGTTGGGATTCAGAGTGGAAAGCATGGCCGTAAACGAAAAATATTTGTTGTGAACCCAAAATCCCTGTGGGAAATTTCTGCATTAGAAAAGGGGAGAGGGATTATACTTGAATTGAATCGAGACATAATTGATTGTTGAATCACTAAGGAACTTACATATCTACAGTGTGAGGAACTTGTATTTAAGTACATTTTCAGATTCTAAACTATTCTTATTAATTGTATATATTAAAGAGAATGCTTATTGATGGGGATAATGATTAAATGGGGTCTTTTATAAAATCAACATATATTTATTACAAATAAATAATTGATCTATTTTGTTTTAAATCTGTAAACACTACAAAAAAATAATTTGTGGAAAATTTTGTTGGTAAAATTAGTAAAATTAGTGATAGAATTAGTGATAAAAATTTGTGGCAGAACTATTTTGTCGCCAATATAAATTAATGTCAGGTTAATGATGGAACTTTTTTTTTTTGGAAAAACAAATTTCTAACACCAATTTCATCACTATTCTGTCATTAGTTCTGTCACGAACTCAAAAAATAACTAATTTCAGTTTTGTGATAAACTTAGTGACAGAAAAGGTTTTCATCACTGTTTAGTCGCTATTTTTTTCATTAGATTGCTTGCCCTGGAATTTTCTGTTGCTAGTTTTGAGAAATGATTTCGCTAATAATTTGAAAATTTCCAAATTTCATTATTTCAATTATAATCGTACAATAACCAATAGTTTAATTATTTAAATATTAAATAAATTGATGTATGTACGATGTTGTTGCCATAATATTTATTAGGGTATTATCATATTGTCGATCTCATAATTAAATATTTGTTGAAAAGAGAAAAAGTTTATGAAAACTCATTTATATTTTATTAAAATCAATTTCTCTGGTAACTAATAATAACTAAACAAATAAGAGAATATTAATGTTTAAGGTTGATCCAACATTATAAAGTTTTTTTTTTCAAGTGCTCCAGAATTTTAATATTTTTGTGGTCAATCTAGCATCTTAAAGTATTTTATAGTTTATTGAACTCTTTGTACCTTGCACCTTAATATTTTAAAGGCAAAATTGTGCCATAAAATATTTTAAAGTATTAGATATACCTGAAAAAAAAATATTTAAGGGGTCTAGATGAATTACAGAATATTTTGTAGTGTTGAACACACTAAAAAAATGCTTCAAGATATTAGATGAATAGCAAAATACTTTAGACTATTGAATACATAAAATAAATATGAAAAATAAGTATGAAAAAAGTCTAATGACAAGTAAGAAATTATTATTTCTTACTTTAAAACTTGTCATTATAAGGTATTATGTTGTTATTTAGACTGTTTAATAATTATATTATTTACTTAAGACATTATATAGCAACTCTCCTAAAAATATTTAAGGGTACTAGATCAACCAGGATTTACCTAAAACATGATTTGTTGGAATAAAAGGATTACAAAAAAAAATTAAAAAAAGGGGTTTTAAACCCTAACTTTCTGAAGTATTACATGGGGTTGTTGGTGTAATATACCCCTTGCTATATTATACGTTAAGGTGAGGAGAGAGAAAACGCTTCTCTCGCGCTGATCTCCGCCATTTTTCTCATTTTCCAATTTTGATAAGTAGAACTACTTATAATTACAAATTTTTTTTTTATAAAATTTATTCTACTTAACTAGATCTACTTAATAGGTATAATGTTATGGTGATTAGAGAAAACTTTTGGGATTTGAGTATGGAATAAATATTAAATTTGACAATATATGACCATAAGATTTTAAAAGTAAATTAGTAATCAATTTTAAATGTTTTAGATTCGTCTATTTGATATTTTTAGAGTTTAAAATTGAAATTTTATTTGAAAAATTTGTTATTTAAGATATATATACAATATTTACATGATTGAACTTGAGTTAAATAATTTATTTGGGTTGTTGATATATTATGGAGATTTTAATCAGTTTATAATGTTGAAAATGTTGAGGACATATAATCAGAAAATTTTTGAAGTCTGAAGCTTAAATTATAAATTAAGAATTTTTATACAATTGAATAAAATAAAACTTGATGTTAGCTTGTAGTTCAAATGAATTGTTTGGGGTGAGGAAAAATTTTTAATGAGGTTAGAATAAATAATTGAGAACTTTAATTTGGAAATAAATTATATATAATTAAGTTATTGATTTCTATGTATTAAATTATATCTATCCTTTGAGGTATCGGAGGAGGTTGGCTTAGTTAAGAAGGTACTGTAGGGTTATGGGAGAGCGTCTGGTTGGGTCATTAGTAACTCCAAATACATCGGTCTGGATTTTTAAAAGGAATACAAAAAGCTAATGTCAAGCATCATTTGGCTCCTTCTAGGTATCAATTAAATACTATTCAGATTCTCTGGGGAGAATCTGTTTTTGGCATAATCAGTGATACTTTATTGGCCAAAAATTTATGGCGATCTGTTGATTCCCATAGAGGACAACTGAATAAAACAAGTCATGGGAAGTAAGACATTAAACATAAGGAGGAAGCAAAATTCACATGCTAATAGGGACTCGAGAAAAGTACAGTCAATGCCTTAGTTTAACCAAAAAATCCCCATATTTCTCTGTGTTCATTCATACTTTCTGCGTATTTCTTTAAATTTAATTATTTTATGTGTGTCGTGATGAAGCTTCAGAGTAATGCGAAGGAGCAAGATGCAAGTCTGTCACATGATTGTAATATAATACTTCTCCGGTCTTTAGTATAGGACTCAATTCTTGAGTTAGTTTTGGTCTTAAATATAAGACTCATTTCTCATATTTATCAATTTTCTCTAAATTACCCCTATGGATACTCCCTCAACCATAATCAAGTAGAAAAGGGAGAGAAGGTATCAAGAAAGATAATTATAGTATTTTAGAAAAAATGTATTACTTTTCTTATAATTAACTAACTTACCTAATTTCTTTAACCTAATCAAATTAGTTAAATGGGTCTTATATTAAGAAACGGGGATTGGTAGCTAAATATGAGAGGAAGAGTTGGCCCAAAAAAAAAAAGGAAGAAAACAAATAGGGCAAGCTATGCGCGCGCATATATATACGTATATACTCCTCCGGTCCTTATTATAAGACTCCATTTGACTTTTTATTTGGTCCTAATTATAAGACCCCAATCCATTTTGTCTATTATATTTATGCATTTTTTTCCAAGATAATCCTTCTAATAATGATAGTTTTAGCCAACATACTTAATTAGCAAGGATATTTTAGGAATGACAACACTTATTTATTATAAATAACCAACTTAACTTACTTTCTTAATCTCCTCAAATAAATCAATTGAGTCTTATAATTAGGACCGGAGGAGTACTTTTTTTTGAGTGAAAATATATGCGCGCGCACATATATATATATATATATATATTTATAGACACACGCGTGTGTGTATATAAAAAGGATCTGAGAACCAAAGAAAAAACAAGAGAAAGTTGCGGTGAAACTTTGCCTCATAAGGGGACAAAATCAAAAAGTAACAAAACAGAGTAACGTGTGTTAGGTGCTCAAAGGCAAGTTTAAAATAAGGAATGATGTACCTTCTCTCGATTACAGCGCGCAATGATATACTTTTTGTGATTACAGCCTGTGTTCATACTAAATTTAATTATATTTATTTTATCAGGAAAATTATTTTTTTTGGTCCTTCATTTTTAACTCAGTTATGATTCAGTTTTTCAATTATAACTCAAAATAACTTAGTCTCTAAACTTTTAATTCGATTAAACCCGGTCTTTAATTTTTTTTCATATTTAATAAATTAATCCTTTTCATACATAACTATTTTTTTCATATTTTTTCTGTGCCTCATTTGTGATCAATATACCATATTCTAAACTAGCAATTAATATGTGATATTATTGATTATTAAATTAGATACCCTCTGTTTTGCACGTTTGACAAGAGAATTATTGCATTTGCTGAAGACAAGTTCAAGAGAGATGGCACTGATGTGAAAATAGGACCCATGGTTGCGAAGGTGTCGAACAAAGCAATTTCTGCCAAGGAACTGAAGAATGGAAGAGTGAGTTATGTATGATAAGCGTTAATTTATTAAGTATGAAAAAAAATTAGGAACTCAGTTTTAATCGAGTTAAAAATTCAGAAACTTAATTACATCGAGTTATAATTGAGAAATTGAGCCTAACTAAGTTAAAATTTGAATGATCAAAAATTATTTTTTCCTTTATATTTTAAGTTATATATATGTGTGTGCATATGAATTGAAGATAAACACTGAGAGTTTAAGGTTACAAATAGGACTGAACCACAGCTTTCCACTCACAAAAGAGATTTTAGGCTCCAAGGCTAATGAGGCATTTCTTTGCATAAGCGATAATTTTATGATTGTAATGGCGGCTAAACATAAGAGGATAAAAACAGCCAAGGCAAACACAACCTTTAATCAATTGGTCACTTTCAATAAGTTTCACCAAAATTTAAAAAAAAAAACCCTAGACCTAATTAACTTTGCCTTAAAATTTAAAAAATTTTCTACTTCACATCTATTTAAAATGTACATTTTTCAATAAAATAACAGTATAATAATAAGAAATAAATGATAAAAAAGTATATTTATGCAAATATTTAATATTGTGGCTTACAAAAAGAATTTAAAAAAAAAATTCTCTCCTTATCTTATAAATATGACTAGAAAACCTGATTATAAGTTCTTATTTGTAACCTACAAATCAAGATCGGAGGTAATAATTAACTAAGGGGATGTTTGGGAAGCTGTAAAAATACTTTTTAAAAGTACTTTTTCCTAAATCGAAACAAATTCCTCCACATATTTGTTTTGTATATCATAAAATCACTTTTAAAACTATAGTTTCGTTTCTATCTCAACACCTTTGTCTGCCAACTGGAAAAGGACTTGAGAACCGAAAAAAACAGGAGAAAGGTGCGGTGGCACTTGTATCTTAAAGGGACAAAACAGCATAACCCATGCGAGAAATTCAAAAGCAAGTTTAAAATCATTATCTGTTGTTTAAAATAAGCCACGACGTGCGCTCCCTTGATTAGAGCGAGCAATACAATGACTCTTGACTAAAAACGACCGAAACAGTCTTTGTGTTCAAACTTATGCTAAATTTATTTGGTCTTGTCGCTAGGAAGCTTCGAAGCAATGGACGAGGGAAAACTTATATGAAACGATTGTTCGGTTTCTTGAAGAAAAGTGTGCGATAAAAAGATAATTTGAAAATACATTCAATCTCCAAAATAGCTGTAAGTGGAAATTTTATTTGCAAAATTAAGAATTTTATTTTAAATTTAAATGCTCGATTTATGATCGAAATTTCTTAAATTTGTGATTATTTGTCTTAATATGCCCTATTCATTTCAAAGAATTCAAGAATTTAATTATTTTAAATTAATTTTTTGTGGCTCGACTGTCATTTCTCAAAAATTTATTTTTTCTTAGCCTATAAATTTTCGGTTTAAATGACCCTTAAAAAACTATGGAGAGAAGTTTTTATGTGAAAAATAGAGAGAAGTTGGCTATTTGAGATACACATGCTTGTACATATATGCATATGTATTCCCAAATATTTGTGGGGTCAACACAAGTCAACAGCCAAAAACATCCAAAGCCCAGACGGAAGAAGAATTCAAATTGGATGAAACTTCTCTCATAAAACTTTAAGTTGCTGTAACAATTATAATACATCCCTCTGTCTTATAACCAAATTTTTAAATTGGTTTGTTCTTTTTTTTTTTCCCTTTATCATTTTACTCATAATTAATATATTCTTTCCCATTATCTTTTTCTCATACATTCTCTCTCTTTTTTTTTCCTTTACTCTCACCTACCCGCTTATAAATTTGAGCATATTTAAAAATATATGTTTATTACATATTTATTATTTTAAACTGATTTTAATTGTTCTCTTAAACTGCACAATTCAGTTATTTGATCTTATGAAAATGAATAAAGCTACCTCTACTCCTTGATATGAGAATTAGTTTGACGTTCAATTTGGTCATAAATTTAAGATCCCAATCCCCTTCATTCTCATATTTATTCATTTTTTTTAAAGTAGGTTTTATAATAGTTGCATATGTTAAATGTTTTGTCAAATAATAGTCCTAACTAACACACAAAATTAGTGAAGGTATTTTAGAGAAGGTAACATCTTTTTACTATAAACAACTAATTTAACTAATTTTTTTAATTACTTAAATTAATCAAATACTCTTTCGATTCTTAATATAAGACCCATTTAACTAATTTGATTAGATTAAGAAACTTAGGTAAGCTAGTTAATTATAATAAATGTGACACGTTTTTCCTAAAACACCATAATCATCTTTCTTAATACTCCCTCCCCTCTTCTACTTGATTATCGTTGAGAGAGTATCCATAAGGGTAATTTAGACAAAATTGATAAATATAAAAAATGAGTTTTATTTAGGATAAAAAAAACAAATTTAACAATTATGTCCTATATTAAAGATCGGAGGAGTAGTTATTATAATAATTGGTTTCAATACAACGGCGAGGTTGCCGTATTGGCCTCTTTGCCGACATGGCGCCAATGAATAATGATTATTGGTCACGACGTTTTCTGAGAACAAGTCCATGTCGGCGGCGGGGGGACCACCGTGATAGTGAGCGAGACGTATGGTGGCCCTTCTCAATAAAATACACTGTTGCATACTCTTCCAATCCTTAATATATGACTCAATTGTTGAGTTGGTTTTAGTCCTAAGTATAAGATTAATTTTTCATATTTATCAGTTTTCTTTAAATTATCCCTATAGATACTCCCTCAATCATAATCAAATAAAAGAGGGAGATGAGGTATTAAGAAAGATAATTATAGTGTTTTAGGAAAAATGTATCATATTTTTTATAATTAACTAACTTACCTAATTTCCTTAATTTAGTCAAATTAGTTAAATGGGTCTTATATTAAGGATCGAAGGAGTATAATATTTAAGAAAAAAATCCTAAATTTTTTTTAATTTCAAAATTTTAAATCAGCTTTACTTACTATACTTTGATAATAATTAACTACATTTGAAAAGCAAATGACAATAAATTTTTATAGTAATTCCTAATTTGGGATTTTAAAATTTTAGAGATATTTTTTTTGGGATTTTTGCTTTAAAAAATTAGATGAATGATTAATGATATAATAATTAATTAAAAAATAAGGTTCAACCAAAAATAGACTTACTACCTCTGATGTACTATCGCTGATCCTTTATAAAAGAACTAGTTGGGATATAGATTTGATCCTAAATATAAGATATCAGTTCACTTTGTCTTTTATTTTTTCCAAAATATCCTGGTTGATTGTAAAGAATTCCCACCAAAAGATAATTCTTATCATCTAATACACATGGTTAAAGCGTATAGTTTAAAGAGCCTAACTTACATTTGTCACTGTAGTACAACATAGGAAGTCTAGAACGAAATTATGATCTAACATATAAAAAGTTGTCATGAGAATTAATTATATTTGCCCCCTTATATCTCTATTAATTACCAGAGAGATGAGAGAGATAATAAATAAAAGTGTGCTAAAAAATACTTTGTTACTTTCTAATCACATTCTTTAAAGAAAAAATAGAGAGTATATCCAAATCTGTTGAAAATGATCCAGCTCTGTTTAACATCCAAATAGCTCAACTCATCAAAACGTACTGAAAGACTCACTGACTAACAATTCTATTAAGCGAACCATCAAATCCTTTTAGGATTGAACCACAACTTTCCACTTACAAAAGAGATTTTAGGCTTCAAGGACAATGACACATTTCTTTGTATAAGCGATAATTTTATGATTGTAATGGTGGCTAAATATAAGAAGAGAAAAACAGCCAAGGCAAACAAAAGCTTTAATCAATTAGTCACTTTCAATAAGTTTCACCAAAATTAAAAAAAAAAACCTTAACTTAATTAACTTTGCCTTAAAATTTAAGAAATTTTCAGCTTCGTGTCTATTTAAAATATACATTTTTTAATAAAATAACAGTATAATAATAAATAAATAAATAATAAAATAGTATATTTATGCAAATATTTAATATTGTGACTTGCAAAAAGAATTAAAAAACAAAAACCTTCTCTCCCTATCTTGTGAATATGACTAGGGAAGTAATTAACCAAATATGCTGCGTTTGCCCATTGGAAAAGGACTTGAGAACGGAAAAAACAAGAGAGAGTTGCGGTGAAACTTGTCTCATAAATGGACAAAACAGCATAACCCATGATAGAAATTCAAAAGCAAGTTTAAAATCCTTATCTGTTGTTTAAAATAAGCAACGACGTACGTTCTCTTGATTAGAGCGAGCGGTACAATTTTTGTATTCATACTTTTGGCAGGTTTGTTTATATACAATTTAGAGTTAAGATGCAAACTTCTTCCCGAAGTTCTTATCCAAAAGTATTGGGCATTGGAAATTTTTTTTTTGAGTTCAATATTGCCTCTAAAATTTAAAATGGTAGTACTTTTGCTTCCTATAATTAAAAATCTTAACGATTAGTAGCACTACCTTAATGGTCAATATTAGTTTTTTAATATTAGGAGGTAAAATTGCTACTCCTCCGATCTTTAACATAAAACCTATTTAATTAATTTAATTAGATTAAGAAAATTAGGTAAATTAGTTAACTATAATAAATATAACATGTTTTTCTTAAAATATCTTAATTATTTTCATTATATCTTTCCTCCCTCTCATACTTGATTATGGTTGAACAAGTATTAGTAGGGATGATTTGGAAAAAACTGATAGATATGAAAAATAGATTTTATATTTAGGACCAAAATCAACTTCAGTTTTATATTAAGGATCGGATGAGTAATATTTTAAACTTCTGAGGTAATATTTAACTGAAAAAACATTCGGATGGCTAGGGCTCTAAACTGAAAACCTTTCAGGATAAGTTTGTGCATTAATCCTTTTAATTTACTTCATTTTGTGGTTTGAACCTTGAAATAAACGATGACTATTGACTAAAACGACCAAAACAGTGTTTGTGTTCAAACTTATGTTAAATTTATTTATATTTAATTTATTTGATCTTGTCGCTAGGAAACTTCGAAGCAATGGACAAGGGAAAACCTTATATGAAACGATTGTTAGGTTTCTTGGGGTAAAAAAAAGAAAAAAAAGAAAAACTGTGCGATAGAAATATAATCTGAAAATACATTTCAGCTATTACAGTCACTCATTTCCCTTTCAGTTCTTGCTCCCTAAGTTCCTTTAAGAGCATATTACAGTTAGTGTTCACTTATTCTCATTCACTTTTTAAAAATCACTAACATCTCATCTTTATTAACTTTAAAGAAGAAGAAGATAACAATCTCTCTCTAAACTTAAAAATCATATCAGACTTTTTCTCCATCACTACCTATTCACTCATGCATTTAAACACTTATTTTTACATTATTTAACTATTACAACCCAACTATACTTAACAAGTCAGCTCAAAAGAACAAAAATTTTGAGAAAAACAGTTTACCTCACACACCAAGTTCTCATTTTTCCCTCTTTCTTCTTTGTTTCGAACATATCAGATTGCAGAGCATTTTTGTAAAATGGGTTGCAATTAATTTCAGTTTGCCCTTTGGGTCTTTTAGTGGTATTTCAGAATCTCCAGGTGAAATTTCAGAATTTCTTGGAACAGTTTGAAATTAGTTCTCATCTGCGGTCTTTAGTTGAAATTTTCTCAAAATAGTTTGTTACTTTCTATTCACATTCTTTAAAGATAAAATAGAGAGTATATCCAAATCTGTTGAAAATGATCGAGCTCTGTTTAAAATCCAAATAGCTTAACTCATCAATACATATTGAAAGACTCACTGACTAACAACTCTACCAAGCGAACCATCAACTCCAATTCCCTACTTCTCTAATGACTAGTTGCATGAAGATTTAGAATTATTCTGTAAAGTAAAATTTACTTTTACAGACTTTTCCCTTTCTGTGGTATTTCAAGTGTTTTCTTTGTGGAGAGTTTTGTCACTTTAGTTTTGCTTAAAGTGAATATTGAACAATATATACAAGTTATATATATATATATATATATTGGTATGTTTGGATTCGCATTGGGTAAAATTGACTTCTAATCTAACTGACTTTTGTAACTGACATTAGAGTAAAAGTCAGTTAGTATAATGCAATTTATGTTTGGATAGATGCTTTTAAAAGGTCAGTTGAAAAAGTTAAAAGTTGTTTGGATGATTAATAGAAAAGTTAGTTTAGTTGTAAAATGACTGAAAAGGGCATGGAGAGTAATGTTAGAAATTTTATATTTTTAATGTGATAATAGTTTAAAAAAACACGTAAAATTATTATGATAAAATATAAATAGTTTATTTGTAAAATTATAGAATAAAAATATTTGTTATGGAGAAAAACTTGAAAATACATTGTAGATAATTAATTAAAAATACATAATGGACAAACATGAATATAAATTAAAATTTATTTGATCTCTAATTAAAGTAAATAGAATCACATAACTAATTAGATCGTAAGCTTTGCATAACTTTCCCATAAGTCAGTTAGAAAAGTTGATCCAGATTGTATTGGATAAGTCAGTTAGAAAAGTTACCTTTTTCCATAAGTCAATTAGGAAAAAAGTCCCATTCAAACAATCTTCCGAGCTACAATAAACTACAAATCTCAGTTTCATGCTTTCCTGTGTGTTTTTGCCATTTGTAACAGCAATCCAAACGAGCCCATAAATGCAAAGGGTCTCTCTACTTCCATTTTCCTCTGTTTCTGTTCATTTCCTATTTCGACTATTAAGATTGAAATTTTAACGGTTCAAATTTCACATTTTAAAAAATAAATTTATAAAATATTTTTATTTTTGTTTTGAATTATCCAGATTAAAATTTACTAGTTTAATTTTTTTATTTTTAAAAAAGTTTAACATTTTGTTCATAATTTTATAAAATATGAAATTTGGGCGGTTTAAAATTCAATCTTATGGTTAAGATGAAAATTGGATGAAAATAGAGAGAAAAAGAAGTGGAAAAAACCCGTCTCTCATATATGTATATATAGTAATAGAGAGACAGACCCAAACCTCAATGCCATGGGAGGAATTTTTGAGTGAGAGGGAAAATGCGACATAATTTTGTTCTTGGGTAACATGAGTAAAATAGTGACGGAGAGAGGGAGAGCTAAATAAAACTAGTAGACAAAATTTTCCATTGTCTTCACGTTAAAATATTACATTAACAGAGTTTAAAAAAAAAAAAAAAAAGGTTCCGGGACTGGATCGATTTAGAGAGGATGAAACAGCAGGGGCTGATTTTAAATGAACGTAAAAATGCAGGGAGATAGGATCAGTTTTTCTCATCTTGGTGCCACGTCTCTCAGTTTGTAAACAACTGTTGGTTAAGTTTCTCGTTGAGGAGTTGGAGCGGGCAACCCAAGTCGTGAGACCCATGTTGGGTACGTGAACTCTCAAAATTTAGCCTCTGCCCTTTTTTTTTTTTCCTCCCGGAAATCAGAGCTACAAGGGGCATTGACAGTGAAAGAACCCGAGAGCTATTGAAAGTGCTGCGTCTGTTCATTTAAAACAACCTTCCTTCTCCAAACATACCAGGAACCTTTCACCAGCAAGCAGGGCAATTCTGCTTCATGGGCCTGCAGGTATGTTATGTAGATGTCTTATGTACTCTCTTGATTATGTTCCTGCACAAGATTGTGTTGGGTTTTCATGTTTGTTTGACCCACGTAAGCGTCATTTTCATTTTTCAATCTGCTTTTTGGGCAGAGTTTTACCTGCAAGCGCTTGCCAGGGCTTTAGCACATCACTTTGAATCAAAGTTGCTGCTGCTAGATGTGGCTGACTTTTCTTCCAAGGTGATTGTTTTCGTATTGCTATGTCTTTTTGTGTGAATTGAATAAGCTAATATTCATATCTGATCTGTTTCTCTTTTTACAGATCCGGAACAAATATGGTTTTGCAAGACAAGAACCAGTAAGTCTTTTCTGCTATACATTTGCTCCGCCAAACCCCCCCCCCCGGGGGGGGGGGACGCTCTGCATTAAAAACAGAAGATACTTCTCTTTTACATGAAATATAAGTATTTTCTCCATTTTTCCTTTCTAGTCATATTTCAAAAATGAAACACGAAGTCACCGACACGTGAGTCGGTTTGTTAGGTGATTTCCCTAACTCTTTTTCTCTGTTTGTAGTCTTCTAAAATATCCTTATCTGAGGTGGCTTCCGAGAGATTGTCTGGTTTGCTTTGTTCCTTTTTAGCAGTCCTCCCTTCGAATGGCAAAACAAAAGGTAGGGAAGGAAGAACAGGCCTTTGTCCCCGAAATTATCATATTTCTAAGCATTAAATTATACTTTATGGAGAGCTTATGATTGATTCAACTATGATTGATTCGGCAATGAGTGGTGCTGTATCCTTGTTCAATGTTAATTATCTCTTATAGTGATCATAGTCGTGAACTCATGATCTTGCAATTGTATTATATCACATTAATGTATCTTGATTTACATTTTATGCAGGTACTTTTCAAAATCAATCAGTAATGCTACTGGAAGTCCCATTATTGCTTCAAAGCTTCATGAGACTACTGCTTCCCAATCTGCGCCAGCAAATTCTGGTACTGGTTGAACACATTTTTATTCTTTCTATTCTCCTGTTTTAGTTCATAGGCATATTATCTGTATTCTTTATAGATATATATACATTGTAAGGTAACCATATTAAATTTACACTAATCTCCAGAACTATACGCTGCTAAGGTCTGCAAGTTTTGGGTTTACTCATCCTTCTCCACTTTAATTTTAATAAACCTGCATTTAACTCACATGCATACACTGCTTACGTCTTTCTTGCTAATTGCTTTTACTAGCAAATCCATCTGTCGTTTAATTATCACATTCTTGCCATTCTTAATCCACTTACAATAATTGATGCCCTGTTTTATCATTGATTTTACATAAAATTGTGTTTTCTTTGCTTATTGCTTTGAAACTTCATTCTCAGCTCCCTTGAAGCAGAAAAGCAGCTTGTGTGTTGATGAAAAACTCTTTATGCAGTTTCTTTTTAAGGTATTTTCATCATCTAACTCAATTCTTTATTTAAATAGAATCTTGGCGCTGGAATACATTCATGGAAGAAGAGAATTTCTCAATAATTAGTTCTAGCTAACTAGCTGATGAATATAATTCTTCCAGGTCTTGATTTCTGTGTCAGAAAAGAACTCCATCATTTTGTACATCAGGGATGCCGACAAGATTTTTCTCCAATCAGAGCAACTTTATAATTTGTTTCATGAAATGCTAGGGGAACTTCCAGGGCCAGTGCTCATACTTGGTTCCAAGATCTCAGGCAAAACCCAAAAACCTGGTGAGGGAGGCAAAATTTGTATCTGAATATTGTGTAAGACTAGAAACGTAACGAAAATGGAACTATTTAAAAAAAATATTTGCTATAAAACTGATTTTATTTCATTATAAAGCTTTGGTTTTTAATAAATTGATAATATGATTAGAGAACCAAAATACAAAACTTGCGGGTGAAAGAGTATATACTTGTTTAAAAGTATAATAGTAAAGGCCGATGTCCTATTTTGAGAAGATTAAACAAATGTTTATCATTTTTTGTTTTTCAACCTAATTAATGTAGGAGCCAAATGCATTAGTTTTAAAACTGTGTTCTGAAATTTTTTTCTTTTTTGGGGGGGGGGGGGGGGGGAAGAAGTTTAAAGGGAAGGTGCCTAGGTGGGCCATAATTTATAAGCTTTGTTCTCTTTTGAAGTTATATTATGCAAATATGATGGTTGTGTCTTATTCGATTGTAATAGATCTCCTACCATGGATGCTTTCGCCTCCAAAAGTGAATAAACGTTCAGAGGTTGATGAAAGGCTCGCAGCGTTATTCCCTTACATCATTAAGGTCAAACCACCAGAAGATGAAACTGATCTTGAAGATTGGAAAGCCCAACTGGAAGAGAACAAGAAAACAATTAAATCTCAAGATAACAGAAACCATATTGCTGAAGTTCTGGCAGCAAATGATGTTGAATGTAAAGACTTGAATTCAATCAGCCATGAGGACACAAAGATACTAGGTAGATATATTGAAGAAATTGCTGTATCTGCAATATCTCACTACTTAATGAATACCAAGGATCCAGAATACCAGAACGGGAAGCTTGTAATATCATCTGAGAGGTAAGAATTTGGACCAGTTATTTATTTGTTTAAGGAAAACATGTTCTAGTGAGGAGGGGCTAATCCTGGGAATTCACAGTTTGTGCCAAGCTTTGGATCTATTTCGCAAAAAGAAAAGTAGTGATGATGGAAAGAAGCAAGGGACTAGCGGAAAGAAGCAAGGGACTGATGGAAAGAAGGTATGCTTACATTCACTCTCATGAGTGAGAGCAAAAGGGATCAACACAAATGCTTACAAATAAGGATAAAAAGGGATTAGACGGATGATGAAAGACTAATATTCTAAATTTGTACAACAGCCCTCTGCTGGTTGAGAGTGTAATGATGCAAAAGAAAAAAAAGAGTTTTAACTAATGCTTTATGAGGTTACTTCATTCTGTTATTGCATATTTTGATTTGATTTTGTGCTTGCAGGAAGTTCGTCCAGACAATCTGCATGAGAGGCACATAAGAGAGGAACTTATCCCCGCAAATGAGATAGGTGTCACATTCTCAGATATTGGTGCATTAGAGGAAATTAAGGAATCACTACAAGCTGGTCATGCTTCCCCTTCGAAGACCAGAGCTCTTCAAAAGTGGGCTTCTTAAGCCTTGTCGAGGCATATTGCTTTTTGGACCTCCAGGTACTGGAAAAACAATGCTTGCAAAGGCAATTGCAAATGAAGCAGGAGCTAGTTTCATCAATGTCTCCATGTCTACCATCACATCAATGTGGTATGGAGAAGCTGAGAAGCATGTCCGAGCTCTGTTCTCTCTAGCTGCAAAGGTTTCTCCAACTATCATTTTCATTGATGAGGTTGATAGCCTGCTCGGGCGACGAGCAAGATGTGGAGAGCATGAGGCTACGAGGAAGATTAAGAATGAATTCATGACCCATTGGGATGGTCTATTGACGAAACAACATGAGCATATTCTAGTTCTTGGTGCAACCAATAGGCCATTCGACCTTGATGATGCAATCATAAGACGGTTTGAGCGAAGGTATATACATCTTCATTCATTTCTGATTCATTTTATCAAAACAGAAACATTAGTTTTCATGAAGGTAAATTTTTAGTCTTCAAATAATCAACACATTATTCGGCCAAAAAAAAAAAAGAATAATCAACACATTACACAGCACACTAGTGACACCCTTCGAGAACACATACTCCTGTTGCTTTCCATGTTTTCCCATATCTTCAGGTAAAACTATTAATCCATAACGATCCTTATTTTTATGAATCCTTGATTTGTGTTTGTCCTGTTTGTTTCTTGCATGGATAATTAAGTCTCTGTTTCCATTTTTGCATTAGTGAGTAGTAACTATCAAAAACCTCTCTAAAGCATTTCTGGAAAATTTTATTTTGGATTGATCCCTGAGTAACATTTTTTTTTTTTGGCCTGAACTGAGTAACATTATTGAATAATTCAATTTTCAACTGTACATTGTTATGGAAACCTTTGTAACTTGATGTTGAGCAGAATCATGGTTGGTCTACCATCGGTCGAGACTAGGGAGATTATCTTGAAAACTCTGCTAGCTAAGGAAAATATTGAAAACTTAGACCTCAAAAAGGTTGCAGTCATGACGGAGGGGTATACTGGAAGCGACCTCAAGGTTTTGTTTTGGTCTTTCCTTTTTATATTGTCATTCTATTTTTCAACTAATCACATGTGGCCACCATCTCATGTCACTAAATTTCTTTTAAATAGAATTTGTGCACTGCTGCGGCCTATCAACCCGTTAGGGAGTTAATAAAGCAGGAAAAATTGAAGGATATGGTAATGTTACTAACCAAAGCTGACAATGTTGGCTTGTTACATCATGTCAATGTACCCTCTCATTCTAATTATCGTCTTTTAGCTCACTAGCATAAATTTTTTTCATTTAAGGAAAAGAAGAAGAAAGAGGCTGAAGGCCAAAGCTTGGAAGCTCATTCAAGTCCCAAAGAGGATACAGAAGAACAAGTAATTTCATTGATTTGTAGCAAAACATCTCTCTGTGCCTTCTCAACTTAATCGTTATCTTTTAGCTGACCAGCAAATTTTGTCCTAATTTAGGGTGAAAATGAGAAAGATGCTGAAGGCCAAAGCTCACAAGCTGCTTCAAGTCCCAAAGAGGGTCCAAAAGAGCAAGTAATTTCCTTAACTTGTAACACCATTTCACTGTGCCTTCTCGCCTTTATCATTATCTTTTGGCTGACGACCATAAATTTTATCTTAATTTAGGACGAGAATAAGAAAGATGCTGAAGACCAAAACTCAGTTTTTTCAACTAATCACATGTGGCCACCAATCTCATGTCACTAAATTTTTCTTTAAATAGAATTTGTGCACTGCTTTCTTTGGCGGCCTATCAACCCGTTAGGGAGTTAATAAAGCAGGAAAAATTGAAGGATATGGTAATGTTACTAACCAAAGCTGACAATGTTGGCTTGTTACATCATGTCAATGTACCCTCTCATTCTAATTATCGTCTTTTAGCTCACTAGCATAAATTTTTTCTCATTTAAGGAAAAGAAGAAGAAAGAGGCTGAAGGCCAAAGCTTGGAAGCTCATTCAAGTCCCAAAGAGGATACAGAAGAACAAGTAATTTCATTGATTTGTAGCAAAACATCTCTCTGTGCCTTCTCAACTTAATCGTTATCTTTTAGCTGACCAGCATAAATTTTGTCCTAATTTAGGGTGAAAATGAGAAAGATGCTGAAGGCCAAAGCTCACAAGCTGCTTCAAGTCCCAAAGAGGGTCCAAAAGAGCAAGTAATTTCCTTAACTTGTAACACCATTTCACTGTGCCTTCTCGCCTTTATCATTATCTTTTGGCTGACGACCATAAATTTTATCTTAATTTAGGACGAGAATAAGAAAGATGCTGAAGACCAAAACTCAGAAGGTGATAAGGAGGACAAAGAAGAGCCGGTAATTACCTTGAGGCCCATAAATATGGAAGACATGATTCAGGCTAAGAATCAGGTAGTACTTGAAACCCTTCGCAATTTTCGTTAATGACTGATCCTTTCTTGATTTAGGCCTATACTTTCCGTTTTCTTTCAGTTCTACCATTGTGGGAAAATACTTGCAATAAATGGAATAATATGTGGCTGGTTATGCATTTAGAGTTCATTAATAATGCTATTTGATCTTAGCAAATGAAGGTTCAACTAACATATGTCCATAGTCAATTGATTTTGGAACTTTTTGTTTGCTTTCTCTTGCACCATTGTGAGACAATACTTATAACAGATTAAGATTTCAGCACGTAGCCTAATCTACCTAACATTATTTGGTAAATCTGATATTGCTACAAGAGATCATAAATTTGTCAAATGGCCTTTCTGCATTGCCCTCGAGAAAGCTTACTCATTTATCAATGGGACACGTAGAAGAATCTAAATCTTATATTTTACCACAGGTTCCTGCAAGTTTTGATGCTCACGGGGCAATTATGCATGAATTGAGGCAGTGGAATGAGCTGTACGGAGAACGAGTTTCGCTGTAGAAATAACACCTACTTAAATGTATTCCAGTTAACATCCTCGTTTTCGGATCATTCGAGTAACTTTTATTAAGAAAAACATCTGTCATTTCGAGGCCTATGCTTGGAGGCCTGTTCCAAGATACTGTCCGCCACTGTTTAAGACTCTAATAAGAAATGAACAGTAAGCATGTGCTTTGTTCACGTGAGCGTTTAGGCACATTGAATAGCTTCTTGATCTGGTTGGGATTCAGAGTGGTGGAAGGCATGGCCCTAAACGAAAGTTTGCAATATGAGACTGGGTCCGTCATAATAATTTGGCTTATTCAGGTTACCTCCTTATAATTTTGATAATTCAGGGGTATGTATTTGTTAGTTTTTCATGAACTTATAAACAGGCGTGTCCGAATAGAGTATTATTATTTCTGATCCTTAATATAAAATCTAGTTGAGTAATTTGAGCAAATTAAAAAAATTAGTTAAATTAGTTATTTGTAATAAATAGGTATTGTTTTTCTTAAAATATTATTGTTAATTATGTTTATTAGTTAGTACCACCATTTAATTAAATATTTAACACGTGCAACTATTATGAGGACTAGGATGGGAAAAACTGAATAGATATAAGAGACAGTAAATTGTGATGTTATATTTAGAATCATATTAAATGTTAAATTAACTCTTATATTAAGGTAGTATAATATAAGTGCACAGCAACTACCGAGGTTAAGATATAAACAATTGGTTTGATCAAAAAGGAAAAAAAGATATAAACATTTGGTTATGTTTTGGTTTGTGTGAAAGAATGCGAGTTCGCTAACATTTGTCTAGTTAACATACTTCAACAACTAAAAACAAACACAGCCGAAATGGAAGGATACACTATTTTTCTTAATTACCTAACACATTCAGAAATTAAGCTGAAACTTTTCACTTGAAACTCTAAAAATAATAGTACTCTCAACTATTGTTAATGTAAGAACTCCTTCAGATCAATTAAGAAAGTCAAATAAATTAATTAATTATAACAAAAGCAACATTATTTCTTTTTTTTGTTGGCCAAAATGACATAATCTCTTTAAAATATTTCCATATAATATTATATTATATATCAATTTATAAATAATTAAGTAAACTAGTTCATTAAAAAATGATAAATGTAACAAATAAAGTGAGGTTCAACTTTTTGACTATGTCTTATATTAAAAAACGAAAAATAATAACAAAAGTTTGTTTCATCTTAATTTATAGTAGTTTTCATTTTCTTTTAAAGTTGTTTGGCTTGTAATATCAAATTGTAAGTGACCTTGTCAATTAAAAAATTAAATAATTAATTAAATGTACAAAATGGCGACTCTGCCATTGGTCTCTGTGCCGACATGGCGCTAGTGACTTTTCCCTGGCCTATCTTTGGACAACTCATTGTGCGTGAATTATATACATTTGTGATAATTATTAAAAAAAAAAAAGGTGGCTAGTCTCAATCAAATAGAATGCTGTATGATGACTTAGAATTTCTTTAAAATTAAATTCACTTTCATAAGCTTTTTCCCTTTTTTGGCTCTTGGGTTTTCAAATGGTTTCTTTGCGCATGGGGCTTTATCATGGAAGAATTACATGAAGATCCTAAAAACAATAATTATTAAAAAAATTTTAATGACAAGTAAGTAATTGAAGTTAATTGTTTGAAACCTATCATTTTAAACTATTCATTTATTATGAAATCTTTTCTTTAATATGTTTCTTTCATGGGATTTTAATTGCAATTCTCCCCTTTATCATTTATGTTTTTCTAAGTGAATATCGTACAATTTTTTCCTCCAAGGAATTGAGTTTATACCATAACCTAATAGTACTTTGTGGTACTTCTCATAGTTTATTTTATAAGGAAATTTGGAACAATTTTCATAGTTTTATTTAGGGCAAAGTTGCGTCTAATACTTTGGTTTTTATTTTTTTTTAGACGTATTTAACACATTAATTTTATTTATGATGTACTACCTCCGGTCCTAATTATAAGACCCAGTTGATTTATTTGAGGAGATTAAGGAAGTAAGTTAAGTTAGTTATTTGTAATAAATAAGTGTTGTCATTCCTAAAATATCTTTGCTAATTAAGTATATTGGCTAGAACTATCATTATTAGAAGGATTATCTTGGAAAAAAAATACATAAATATGATAGACAAAATGGATTGGGGTCTTATAATTAGGATCAAACAAAAAGTCAAATGTGGTCTTATAATAAAGACCGGAGGTAGTATCATCTAGCACATTGATCTTATTTTGATTAATTTTATTTATGATGCATCATCCAGCACATTGATCTTATTTTAATGGTGCATGCAACATCCTGATATTATTTGTTAACTATGTCCAGTGTCATAATTTTTAGGGTGTTGACTCTAAATAAAATCAGGATGCTAAATACACCAATAAATAAAATTAGGGCTTAGGATTTCCTGATCACATTTTTAAATTTAAATGGTTAAGGTGTAAATCTACTTATGAAATATTATGTCAGAAGCACCAAACACTATTAACATTTCTTGAATGTAAAAGTACACAATTAACATTAAGTCAATTAACATTGACCGTTTAACTAACATGTCAATGACTGCAGCATTTTTGCACTATTTTAAAAAAATTTAAGTGCATTTTTATACCATTTTTTGACTTATATATTTTTTTTGGGTGAAATTTTGACCTATATGCTTACTAAACAATTAATGTTAGTTGACTTAATGACTATGATTTTTTGTACAATTTTAAAAACTTCATGTTGTTTTTGTGAAGAAAAATTTATGGTATTTGGTACCCTTAACAAAATATTTTAGGAAATAAATTGGCACCTTAATCTTTTTAAATAAAACACATATTATCGTATACAATTTGTATAAATTTCAAGAGAAAATTATATAGCACATGGATGATACCAAAAAAGGTCAAAACTTATGGGCCAAAATCCCCAGCCCGTGTTTCTTTTGTTTTTGCGGATTTTCATTTATTATTATTATTTTAAATTCTAAATATAAGAATTAGTTGAAAATTTTGTTTTGATTTTAAATATAAAATCTTAATTCAATTTATTCTCCAAATCCATAATTTTTTGTCAAAATATTTTCATTGATTACAAAAGAGAGTTTGATTAAGAAAAATAATTTATACATTTATTACCCATAGCTAATTAAACAATCTTTTTTGTTATTTATAAATTAATTATTTAAATTTTATATTAAAAATAGGGATAATGACAAAAAAAAAGTTAGAATTTTGTAAATGTCAAATAAGAAATATTAATAAAAATTTATTGTCATTTGCAAATTCAAACTTGTTAATACCAAATAAAATTTTGTTACCAAACCTAATTTGAGATTTGCAATTTTCAATGCTTTTTTCTGTCTTTTTTCCTTGAAAATAACTTACTAGCTTAGTGTTTACTCTAACGTTTGCGGGGGAAAAATGGCAGAATCCCTGTGTGGTTGTTCATCATTTACTATATTCTTACCTTTCCTTTTGACGGTCAGAGGAACTCAGGAATATCCTAAATGTTGTGGCCAATCGGTCAAAAAAAAAAAAAATACAAAATCGAGAGCTCGTTGAATATTTTAAAAAGAAAAATTAAGAACAGGAAAAAAAAAATCGTACTTACGAGTAACCACATGGAATTATAAACAAAATCCCTAATTTCCCATTCGCTCAAGGAGTAAGTTTGTCTGAAAAATTTAAAATTGTAATAATATTATTCCTTATCATTAAAAACTTAATATTGATAATTAAAATAGTGATAATGATTATAAACATTTCTATGTTGAGCAATAATATTGTCATGATTTTAAATTTTCAGGATAAATATGCATACACAAAAAAATTCTGAATGTTCATTGTTCCTAAATAGAAATTTTTGGAATAAATTTGCACATTAACCCTTTCTCATTTACAAAAGAATTTTCCGCGTTAAACTACATCGTATGTTATCAATACATCATATATACTTTAACCATTAACCAATAAATAGATTTCTTAGCAAATACTCCTCCGATTTATTTATAGGACAGATAGAGAAATTTTTTTTATTCTATTTATAAGTCACTTCATTAAATTTTTATCATGAATGTATTATATTGTCTTTTATTTATTATAATATAGATAGTTTTTTTTTTTAAGGATTATATATTAAATAGGGATAAAGTTGAAAAATTATTATATTTTAATGAAGAGTTAATGCAATTTAAGGTTTTTCTTAATCTATGTGAAACATATTAGAAGTGCTTTATAAATAGGATTAAGTACAAAATTATTAGGGTATTACTTTCTCTCTTATCCCCTTATTATAAAATCTAATTTTTTGAATATTTTATCTCTTTTTATAAAATTCTTTTTGAATTTGTTTGAATATTTAATACATTATTAGCTATTTTACCCCTAGGTTAATACATTTAATACATTCTTTTTCTTTATTTATCTCATTATTACTCCCTCACACATCTACCCATTTATATATAGGGTTATATTTGGAAAAAATTATATTTGCTATATATTAATTGTTTTTAACTAATTTTATTTTTTTAAAATCCCTTAATTTAGTTAAAAAAATTTATCATAAGGGACGGAATTCTATATTACTACGTATTTTAAATTTCAGACATTCTCTCTTATAATAATTAACCGCCTCATCAATGGCCTTGAAAATATTCATTTACTTTTTCGATATTGGTTTTAAATTTGTGATATTATAAGTGTATTACAAGATTACAAAATTGATAATTGATTGATTGTCTTTGCCTAATGTCTTGGGCATTTACTAAATTTTCTTTATCTTCATTAAAATTAACATCATTATATACATAACCACTATCTCAAATAATCAATATGGGTACTTAAGAAAATTAAATATCGTACATATTTGTTAATCTTAATCACAATTTTTAATGCGTGTGATTTGATTATTTATTTTTTACGAAAAACTTGGAGAAAGTACAGTATAATTATATTGAAAAAGAAAAATAATTGAGCCTGTACAATAGGTAGCAGTCAATTGGACTTTAGTCCTTTCGCTCTTGCTTTCCGACCAGAGTCCGTTCGTTGCTCTTTCAAAACCTCCATCTAAATTTTAATAGGAAAGAAATCCCTAAATTTTGTTGTATTTTCAACCAAGTCCCTGTACTTTCAAAATTTATACACCATTCCCTATAAGACTATGATTCATCTACGGTGAATTTAATCCCCGAGTTCAGTAGGCACAAATGGCATTAAAAATAAAACCTAAGGATGAAGATAAAATATACTAACTCTAATACTATCTCTGGTTCTTAATATAAGACCTTCTTTTATTTTAATTCTAAATATAAGACCCCAATCTACATTGTCTCTTATATTTATGTATTTTTTCTCAAGGTAGTCTTTCTAGCAATAGTAATTCTAACCGATACAATTGATTAGCAAGGATATTTTAGGAAAGACAACACTTATTTATTACAAAAAACTAACTTAACTTCTTTTCTTAATTTCTTTAAATTAGTTAACTGACTCTTATAATTAGGATCGAAGGTAGTATTTAATATAACATTTAGTTGACCAATTTTAGTATACTAAGAAAATTAGTTAAGTTGGTTATTTGTGAAAAAAAGTTGTGTTGATTTTTCTAAAATACCCTTGTTAATAATGTGTACTAGTTAGAACAGTTATATGATAAAATATTTAATATGTGCAACTATTATAAGAACTAACTTAAAAAATTGCATAAATATAAAAGATAAAGTGGATGGAAATTTTTTATTTAGGATCTTAAATGTTAAAATAGCTTTTATATTAAAAACTGGAGGTGATATATTGAATTGTACTTCCCACATACATCAATCAATATTCAAGTTCTAGTGTCTTGTTCTCTGGATAGGATGAATCATAAGGACGAACTTTTAAACAGCAGCTAACAGCAGGCACTAATTTTAAAAGAATAAATGTGTTCTTGGAAAATGAACATAAAATGCAGGGAGTATGGGGTTAATTTCTCATCTTTTTCCCCACGGCTCTCACGTTCTAGACAACTTGGGAGCCAAGTTTTCACCCTTTGGGAATGCACAGTTCACACATCCAAGTCAAAGCATGCTTTTATGTGGGGACAGAGGTGAAAAGGGTCACACACGCATGCATTAATGTGTGTACTTGAACGGTAAAAAAACCTCTTTGGCATATTTTCAGAGCTAAAAAGATTAAAGTAGTGGGGTTTTGCGTGCTCCAGAGGGGTTGGTTATGATCAAATTGTTTCATCAAAGCGATGGAGCACAAGCCCATGTTGCTGACAGCATTCGGTGTTGGGGTTGGTCTCGGAGCAAGCCTTGGGTTGAGCTCAGGGCTTGTTGGAGGAGGGAATGGCGAGGCGGGTGATGAGCTTTATGGTGAACAGATTGAGCAGGAGCTTTTGAGACAGGTGATCGATGGAAAGGAATGCAAAGAAACTTTTCAAGAGTTTCCGTATTACTTAAGGTGATCTAGAGTTTTGAACATTTCTTGCAATCTGGAGCATTTACTTTTTCCGAATATATATGGTTTTCCTCATCCAGGAACATTCTGCTCAGCTGCACTCTTAATTTTTTTATTTTACTTTTACGGTTCGGAGTGATTCCTTATGTAATAATATACTGGTGAACATAGTGTTATGTTCTACTTTGGAGGAATTTGATGTGCTTGACTTGAGACATTTATTCTTAATTAAAGTCGCCTTAAATCATATATAAGTCTGAGTTATTATTACCATTGTATATAACACAAGTCTTATTCCGCCGCGTTGACAGTGAAAGAACTCGAGAGTTATTGAAAAGTGCTGCATCTGTTCATTTAAGGCAACTTTTCTTTTCCAAACACACTCGGAAGCTTTCACCAGCAAGCAGGGCAATTCTGCTTTCTGGATCCGCGGGTATGTCATGAAGATGTCTCATGCCATGTCGGTTTGACTCTCATACTTGCTTCATTTTCATTTTTCAAATTTTTTGGGCAGAATTTTACATACAAACACTTGCCAAGGCTTTAGCACATCATTTTGACTCAAAGTTGCTGCTGCTAGATGTAGCTGACTTCTCTTCCAAGGTGACTACTTTCATTTTGCAATTTCTTTTGTTTGTTGAGTAAGCTAATATTCATATCTGACCTATTTCGCTTTTGCAGATACAGAGCAAATATGGATGTGCAAGTAAAGAATCAGTAAGTCTTCCTGCTCTGCATTTGCTTGTTTTTTTTCTTGTCATGATGTGCATTAAAGACTGAAGATACTTCCCTTTTCACATACAAATATGCTTTTTCTCCATTTTCTCTTTGTGGTCATATTTTAACAATGAATCACAAAGTCAGAAACATTTGAGTTGGTTTGTCCGATGATTTACCTAACTCATATGCTTTGTTTGTAGTCTTCTAAAATTTCGTTATCTGAGGTGGCTTCCCAGGGAGTGTCGGATTTGATTCGTTCTGTCCTCTCGTCAAACGGCAAAACTAAAGGTAGGGAGGGAAGAAACAGGCCTTTGCCCTATATTTCTTAGCCTTAAATTACATTTCATAGGGAGCTTAAGACTGATTTAACCATGCTTGATTCAGCAATTAGTGGTGTTGTATTCTTCTTCAATGTTAAATATCTCTTACCGTAATCATAGTCATGAACTCATGATCCTGGAAAAGATTATGGTAATATTCACAGTTCTTGGCCTCTTTCTATAAATTGTATGATACCACATTAGTGTATATTGATTGACTACTTTTATGCAGGCACTTTTCAGAAACACAGTAATACTACTGGAAGTCCCAATATTACTTCAAATCTTCGTGGGGCTACTGCTTGCCAATCTGCTCCAGCAGATTCTGGTTATATTTGAACACATTTTCATTTCTCTCTGTTCTACTGTTTTAGTTCATAGGCATGCTATTTATATTCTTGATAGATTTCTCTCCATGGTAAGATAACCATATTAAAATTAGACTAATATGCAGAACTATAGATTGCTATGGTCTGCAAGTTCTGGGCTTACTCATCCTTCTCCAGTTTAATTTCAATAACCCTGCATTTTAATTCAGATGCACATACTGGCACTACTTACCTCTTTCCTGCTAATTGCTTTAATTAGCAAATCCATCTATTGTTTAAATTATCACATTCTTGCCATTCTTAACCCACCAAAAATAGTTAATGCCCTATTTTATGATTGATTGTACATAAAATAAATGTTCTCTTGCTTATTGCTTTGAATCTTCATCCACAGCTAAGCAGAAAAGTAGCTTGTGTATCAATGACAAACTCTTTATGCAGTTGCTTTATAAGGTACCGTCATCATCATGGCTTCAAGAAGAAAAGAGAATTTCTCAATAATTAGTTCTAGCTAACTAGTAGGATGAATATGATTCTTCCAGGTATTGGTTTCTGTGTCAGAAAAGAGTTCCATCATCTTGTACATCAGGGATGCTGACAAGATTTTCCTCCAATCAGAGCAACTGTATAATTTGTTTAACAATATGCTGGGGGAACTTCGAGGGCCAGTGCTGATACTTGGTTCCAAGATCGCAGTCCAAACCGAAAAACTTGGTGAGGCTGGGAAAATTTGTATCCGTATATTATTTCAAGACCAGATACATAAGGAAAATGGAACTATTAAAAAAAATTATTTGCTGAAAAAGTGATGTGTGTGTGTGTGTTTTCTAGTTCATCATAAAGCTTCATTTTGTAATGAATTGAGAGTATGAGTAAAGAACTAAAAAACCAAAGTTAGTTGGTGAAAGAGTATACAGTTGTTCGGAAAAGTAGAAAAATAAAGGCCAATTTTTTTTTTTTGAGAACCCTAAACATATGTTTATCATCTTTTTATTCATTAAATGATCAATGTAGGAGTCTAATGCATTTGTTTTAAAATTGTGTTCTGAAATTTAAAAAGAATTATGGCCAAGTGGGACATAATATATGTTAGTCTGTGTTCTCTAAAGTGATAATATTATTTGTTAATGCAAAGGTTGTGTTGCTTGTGATTATAGGAAATCTCCCACCATGGGTAGTGCTGTCTCGCAAAGAGAATAAATGTTCAAAAGTTGATGAAAGGCTCGCAGCATTGTTCCCTTACATCATTAAGATCAAGCCACCAGAAGATGAAAATGATCTTGAGGAATGGAAAGCCCAGCTGGAAGAGAACAAGAAAACAATTAAGTCTCAAGATAACAGAAACCACATTGCTGCTGTACTGGCAGAAAATGATGTTGAATGTAGAGACTTGAATTCAATCAGCCATGAGGACACAAAGATACTAAGTAAACATGTTGAAGAAATTGTGTTATCTGCAATATCTTACTACTTGATGAATACCAAGGATCCAGAATATCGGAATCAAAAGCTTGTAATATCATCTGAGAGGTAAGAATTTGGACCAGTTGTTTATTTGTTTAAGGAAAACATGTTCTCGGGACTAATCTTGGGAATTCACAGCTTGTGCCATGGTTTGGATCTATTTCGCAAAAAGGAAAGCAGTGACAAGGGAAAGAAGCAAGGGACTAGTGTAAAGAAGCAAGAAACTAGAGGAAAAAAGGTATGTTTACATTCAAACGCATGAGTAAGAGCGAAATGGATCAGGACAAGACATTCCAGAGAATAAAAAGAAAAAAAGAGATTACATGGATGGTGAAAGACTAATATAGAGATTTATGCAATAGGACTTAGCTGGTTGAGAGTGCAATTATGCACAAAAGGAGCGTTTAACCAATGTTGTGCATGGTTACTTCATTCTGGTATTTCAGTTTTGGTTTAATTTTGTGCTGGCAGGAAGTTCGTCCAGACAATCAGCATGAGGGGCACATAAGAGAAGAACTTATCCCTGCGAATGAGGTAGGAGTTACATTCTCAGATATTGGTGCTTTAGAGGAAATTAAGGAATCACTACAAGAGCTAGTCATGCTTCCACTTCGAAGACCAGAGCTCTTCAAAGGTGGGCTTCTTAAGCCTTGTCGAGGCATATTGCTCTTTGGACCTCCGGGTACTGGAAAAACAATGCTTGCAAAGGCAATTGCAAATGAAGCAGGAGCTAGTTTCATTAATGTCTCCATGTCTACCATCACATCAAAGTGCTTTGGAGAATCTGAGAAGCATGTCCGTGCTCTGTTCTCTCTAGCTGCAAAGGTTTCTCCGACTATCATTTTCATTGATGAGGTTGATAGCTTGCTCGGGAGTCGAGCAAGATGTGGAGAGCATGAGGTTACGAGGAGGATTAAGAATGAATTCATGACCCATTGGGATGGTCTATTGACAAAACAAGATGAGAGAATTCTGGTTCTTGCAGCAACCAATAGGCCATTCGACCTTGATGATGCAATCATAAGGCGATTTGAGCGAAGGTATATGTGTCTTCATGGTAGTTTTCTTTATTCACTTCTGATTCTTTTGTTACTTTTGTCTGAAGAACAAATGCATACATGACCTTTATTAGTAGTTACAAACTCATAAGGAAACAGAAAGATTAGTTTTCAATAAGTTAATTTTTAGCCTTCAAATGATCAAGACGTTACACATAACATACCAGTGACACCTTTCAAGGACAAACACTTTTGTTACTTTCTATATTTTCCCAACTCTTCAGGTAAAACTTCTAATCTCTAACCATTCTTATTTTTATGAGTCCTTGCTTTGTGCTTGTCCAAATTGTTTCTTGCATGGATAACTAAGTCTCAGTCTCAATTTTGCATGAGTATGCTATAACCATTCAGAAACTCTATAAAGAATCTCTTGGAAAATTTATCCTGGCTTGATCTCTTGTAGCATTATTGAATAATTCAATTTTTAAATCCACATTGTTATGATTTTAGGATTGATATCTTCATAAGTTTCAATGTTGAGCAGAATCATGGTTGGTCTTCCATCAGTTGAGAGTAGGGAGATTATCTTGAAAACTCTGCTAAGTAAGGAAGATACTGAAAATTTAGACTTGAAGGAGATTGCAGTCATGACAGAGGGATATACTGGAAGCGACCTCAAGGTTTCTTAGTTTTGTCTTTCCTTTTCATATTGTGATTCTACTTTACTACTTATAACATTTGGCCACCATCTCGTGACACTTAATTTCTTTTGAATAGAATTTATGCACTGCTGCTGCTTATCGACCTGTTAGGGAGCTAATAAAACAGGGGAAGTTGGAGGCTTTGGTAATGTTACTAACCAAACTTGACAATGTTGGCTTGTTACATCATGTCAATGTGCCCTCTCATTCTAATTATCATCTTTTAGCTGACTAGCATAAAATTTCTCTTATTTAAGGAGAAGAATAAAGAAGAGGCCGAGGGCCAAAACTCAAAAGCTGCTTCAAGTGCCAAAGAGGATACAAAAGAGAAAGTGATTTCCTTGACTTAAAACATCATCTCACCACGCCTTCTCAACTTAATCATTATCTCTTAGCTGACTAAGCCAACATAAAATTTTTTCTTAATTTAGGACAAGGGTAAGAAAGATGCTGAAGGTCAAAGCTCAGAAGCTGCTTCAAGTGCTAAGGAGGACAAAGAAGAGCCCGTGATTATCTTGAGGCCTATAAATATGGAAGACATGATTCAGGCTAAGAATCAGGTAAGGTTAACCTAAAAAACCCCCGCAATTTATATGGATGACTATGATCTTTGCTTGATTTAGGCCTATACTTTTTCTTCTCTTTCTCTTCAACCATTATGGGAAAATACTTGCTATAAATGGATGTTTGTGTAAATAATATGGGGCTGGTTATGCTTTTAGTGTTCATTGATAATACCATTTGATCTCGATTGAATATTCAACTAACAAATGTCCTTAGTCCATTGATTTTGGAAACTCTTTAGTTTTCTTTCTCTTGCACCGTTGTGAGAAAATACTTACAACAGGTTAAGATTTCAGCCCATAGCCTAACCTACCTAAATTATTTGGTAAATCTGAGATTGCTACAAGAGATCATATATTTGTTGAATGTCCTTTCTTCATTGCCCTAGAAAAAGCTTACTCATTTATCAATGACACATGTAGAAGAATCTAAATCTTAAATTTTCCCACAGGTTCCTGCAAGTTTTGATGCTCACGGATTAATTAGGCATGAGTTGAAGCAGTGAAATGAGCTGTATGGAGAACGAGGTTCGCGGTAGGTATATCACTTAAATGAATTCCGGTTGGAGCAACTTTTAGTAGGAGAATGGTTTATCGTAGAAATAAGACCTAGTTAAATGTATTTCAGTTAATATCCTTCTCTGATATCATCGGATTAACTTCTATTAAAGCAAGACATTGTCATTTTGACGCCTATGCTTGGAGGACAGTTCCAAGACACTATCACTGCTCAAGACTTATAATGAGAAATGAGAAGTAAGCTTGAGATATATGTTTTGGTTGTTTGTGCATGTGAGCGTTTAAACGCATTTAATAGTTTGATCCTGTTGGGCTTCGAGATATATCTTATTCTTTTAAAAAATAATTAAGGGCAATAAGCCTATGCACATAATTATTCTCCACTCAATGCCATCCCACTGAGTCAAATTTCAAGTGATAAAAAGTAGGAACTTTTTTCCCCCCCCCCCCCCCCCAAATTAGAGTGGAATAAGAAAAGGAGCTATAAGTATTTGACACGTAATCACCTCATCTTTCACTTGTTGCTTTAATATAGTGCACCTAAGCATTTATTTTGGTTCCTTAGGTCATATTCTTTCTCTATGTTTGAAAAATTAAAAAAAAAAATTCATATTCTTCTTGTTCTAGCTGTGCTTTTGTGTGCTTATTGACAATCACAAATGGTTTTGTCCTGATATCCTTCTGTATTGTTTTATCAAAAAGATGCTTCTATTTCACAAAAAAAAAGAAGAAGATATCCTTCTATGTTGTAAATTGTAAGTGATGCCTGCTTCCAACTTAAGGCTTGGTACTATTTTTTAAAAAAATTATCTTTATAATATTAACAATCAAGTTAAATTTTTATAATTATAAGAAATTAATGATTTTAATATATAATACAAACAAAACAATTATAAGGGATATCATAATTTCAGTATAAATATGGGAAGTTAAATAATTAAATGAACATTATTAACAAAAGTAATAATATAATGTATTTTGAAGCTATATTAGGATTAAATATTTAATTTTCTAAAAAAATTAAAAGAGTGAGGTCTGGTTGCCGACGTTGGTATAGAGTCAATGATGGTTCTCCCCTGAATAAAAACAGTACGTGTTTTCTTTGCATGTTATATAAAATTGTGGAAACGGGATGGATTCCTTTTTTTTTTTTTCCCCTCACTTGATCAAAATTTTAATAATCCAAATTTAATATTTTATAGGCTATTATTATAATTTTAGACAAATAATATGTAAATGAACGTGACCAATTTACTATTATTAAAATCTTCTATAAGGTATTTTTTTATTTTACTATTATTAAAAAAGACCCAGACTTCAAAAAATTATGGTTCAAATAATTATAAAAAAATCATGCCTATTTATAAATACTAAGGTATTACTGAATTTTAAAGGATTTCTTGTCCAATGTAAAAAAGATTATCGCCTAGCACTAGAAACTCTAGCTTTATTAATTTCATTGTAGCCGGACAAGAACTTTTTTTCCCCCTTTCTTTTTAAGGCCACGTTCAGTTAAACACCAAATAAATCAACGGTCATATTTGAGTATCACATGGTCAAGACGGAATAATTCTCCATTTTCTCCTACGCTTTAAGCAATTGGCGTGAAACTTGGACACCAAGAAAACAAAAGAAAGAAAGCTTCTTTGTCTTCTTGGAATTCATTTCACACCGCTAACTCAAAGGCACGTGTATGTCTATGTTTGTGTGTGTGCGTCTCACTCTCTATATATATACATATATGGAGGCGAGAGGTGAAAAGGGTCACATATAGGCCATAGCAGCAACCACCAATTCTTTACTTCTCTAATCCCCATCTCCAAATAATAGACATCTACCTTAGTAGTCACCTGAGCTTATTCTACCAAATTGGTCTCCAGTTCGAGTCTGCATGAACATAAAAGACACCTTTAGAAGAGCTGCCTTGTGTATCCCAAACAGTACTTAAATCTGATCCAACAGTACTAGATATCAGACGCTGTATCGAAAGTTGAAGCCGTGATCAGCCTTTAGACCACGTATGCATCTTCTTCTATCACAATTTCAGAAAAAAGTATGAAAAGAAGCAGGAAAGATATGGAGCAGAAGAATGTTTTGCTGTCAGCATTAGGTATTGGGTTTTGGTTTTGGAGCAGGGCTTGGATTCAGTTCAGGCTTGGAGGGAATTCTGATGAAGAAGAAGATCTCTGGAATGAGCACGTTAAGCAAGAACTTATGAGGCAGGTTATTGATGGGAAGGAATGCAAAGAAACTTTCCAAGACTTTCCTTATTACTTAAGGTGATAATATTAACTTAGTCACTTTCTTCATAAGATTAGTCTTGTGAAAAAGGCACAATGAAGAAATAATTGGTATTTACTTTAAGGTTTTCGTCATATTTAGAATTATCATGTTCAGTTACAGATTTTACACATATTGTAGCTGTTAATTCTATTTGTGCTAATAAAAATATATGATGCTGTTTTTTTTAACCCTTTAAAATCATAACATGAGCTGAAACAGGGCAACCTCATAATATAATTCTTATTTATTCCATTGCATTAACAGTGAAAGTAGTCGGCAGTTATTGATGAGTGCTGCATTTGTTCATCTAAAACAACTTATCTTCTCTAGACACATCCGGAACCTTCCACAAACAAGCAGGGCAATCTTACTTTCTGGTCCAACAGGTATGTTATGCATATTTGTCCCTGGTCCTTATCATAAGGCACCTTTTAGAAAGAACACAATCCTTATTACTACTTCTAATCCTTAAGATAAGAACTAGTTTGACATTCAGTTTGATCCTAAATATAAAACCCCAATTCATTTTGTCTCTCGTATTTATTTATTTATTTATTCCTAATATAGTCTTTGTAGTAGGTGCACATATTAAATGTTTCACCAAATGGTAGTTCTAGCAAATATATATGATTAAGGAGGATATTTTAGAAAAGACAATACGTATTTATATTGAGAACTGGAGGCATAAGTTATTAAGTAGGTTTTGATTTGACTTTTCTTCATTGGCTTCTTGAATGAAGTGTTTTTCTATTGCTTTTCCTTAATACTCAATTTCCCATGCAATTATTCCTCCATCTCAATGATTTGTGATAACAATACATAGTTTTAAATATGAGCATGGTGCAAAATATTTTTGTCATTAAACCAAGTTAATGATTCAACTAGCCTTTCTTGATTCCAGTGAGGTGATTATAGCATAAGTGCTTTATAATAAGGGCAGGAGGAAAAAATAACTCATGAGTTTGGCACATAATTGTTTGGGTTTTCATGCATGTTTGACTCATTAGCTTTCTTTACAAATTTTGAAGAACTTTACCTGCAAACAATTGCCAAGGCTTTAGCACATCATTTTGAATCAAAGTTGCTGCTACTAGATATTGCTGACTTCTCTTTCAAGGTGATTTGCTTTCACATTTTCATATAATTTCTTTAAGTTGAATTAGCAAATATATTTGTAACTGACCTATTTCATTATTTATAGGTGAGGAGAAAATATGGATGTGCAAGAAAAGAATCAGTAAGTTTTTCTGCTCTGCATTTACTGTGTTAGTTTGTTTCTTTTAAATATGGATTGACAAAATAACAAGCATTTATGTTGGTTTGTCATGTCATTTTCCTTAACCCATTTTATTTGTTTAGTCTTCTAAAAGGTCCTTATCTGAGGTGGCTTCCAAGAGATTGGCCAGTCTGTTTCGTTCCTCTTCGACTAGTGAAGCTGAAGGTAAGAAAGGAAGAAACAGCACTCTGCTTCAAAAATTCTGATATTTCTTAAGTTGTATTTTTATAGGGAGTTTAATTGCATGTAAAATCAACATAATTAATACTCCATTTAGTTCTAAACATAAGAAATAGATAATTATCTTACAAGGATTGAAAAAATCAGGTAAGCTAATTATTTATAATAAATATTTGTTGGTTTCACTAAAACACCCTATATATTCATTTACATTAGAAATTATCCTTATTAATAAAAACTCCCTTTCACACGTGCAATCATAGGATTGGTTGGAAAAAGAATCATAAATTTGTGAAACAAATTAGATTAAGATTTGGATGTAAAACTAAAATAGATTCTACAACTAGCTCTTATATTTATAACAAGAGAGAATAGGACTTATTTAACTATGTATGACAGGTAGAACATTTAGTAGTGATGCAGTATTTTAATATGAATATACACAAAATTCAAATGTTTGATTTACTAATTGCTTTGAATCTCCATTCTCAGATCCCCCCAAGAACAAAAGTGACATGTGCATGGATGAAGAATTCTTCATGCAGTTGCTTTATAAGGTGATGTCATCATGATTTCTTTCACCAACTCTAATTTGTTCTTTAGTTGAAAACTACCATAATTGCAAGGCTTTCCATGAAAACGTATATGACAAGAAAGATAAATAATAATTCTCGCAGGTTTTGGTTTCTGTCTCAGAAAAAAGTTCCATCATATTATACATCAGGGATGTTGAGAGGATTTTCCTAGAATCAGAACATTTGTATAAGTTGTTTCAAGAAATTCAGAAACTTTCAGGGCCAATTTTGATACTTGGTTCCCAAATAACTGATGTTGAAGAATGGTCGACAGATGAATTGCTGGGAAATGGGTGCTTACCAGATGAATTGCTGGGAAATGAGTGGTTACCATGTTTTGTTCCACCACCAGAAGTTGGTGCAGAAGTTGATGAAAGGCTCGCTGCATTCGCTGCATTATTCCCTTACAATATTCAGATCAAACCTCCTAAAGATGAGCATAATCTTCAAAACTGGAAAACCCAACTAGAGGGTGACAAGAAAACAATTCAGTCTCAAGATAACCAAAACCACATTGCTAAAGTACTAGCAGAAATGGATGTTGAATGTAAAGACTTGAATTCAATCACCCACGAGGATACAGAAGTCCTAAGCAAACATATTGAAGACATTGTGGTATCTGCAGTATCTTACTACTTGATGAATACCAAGGACCCAGAATATCATAATGGAAAGCTTGTAATATCATCTGAAAGGTACGAATTTGATTCAATCATTTTTAAGTATTTGTTTTACAGAAAAATAGTTTTAGTTACTGAGATCTTGGGAATTTACAGTTTGTGCCACAGTTTGGGTCTATTCGCAAAGCAATATTGTCAATGATACTCAGAAGACAGAGACTGTCAATCATACTCAGAAGACAGAGACTGATGGAAAGAAAGTATGTTTACATTCACTCTATTTAGATAGATCAAAATAGATCAGCACAAATGCTTCCATAGAGTGGTTATCAACACAATGGGAATTAGCTTGTGGAGAGTTCAACAAAATGAAAAAAGTGTTTAACTAATACTATTTTTTTTTTTGTTGGCAGGAAGTTCCTCCGGACAATAATTATGAAGCGAACATGAGATCAGAGCTTATCCCTGCAAATCAGATAGGAGTTACATTCGCAGATATTGGTGCATTAGAGGAAGTTAAGGAATCACTCCAAGAGCTAATCATGCTTCCACTTCGAAGACCAGAGCTCTTCAAAGGTGGACTTCTTAAGCCTTGTCGAGGTATTCTACTTTTCGGACCTCCAGGAACCGGCAAAACAATGCTTGCAAAGGCAATTGCACATGAGGCAGGAGCAAGTTTCATCAATGTCCCAATGTCTGCCATCACATCAATGTGGTATGGAGAAGCTGAGAAGAATGTCCGAGCTATCTTCACACTGGCTGCAAAGGTTTCTCCAACTATTATTTTTATTGATGAGGTTGATAGCTTGCTTGGGCAAAGAGCAAGATGCGGAGAGCATGAGGCAACGAGGAGGATTAAGAATGAATTCATGACCCATTGGGATGGCCTGTTGACAAAACAAGATGAGAGAATTCTAGTTCTTGCCGCAACCAACAGGCCATTTGACCTTGATGATGCAATCATAAGACGGTTTCAGCGAAGGTAATATGTCTATATCATTGTTTCTGGTTCATTTTATCATTTTTATTTTAAAAACAATGCAAAGAATTTTCAGTTTGAAATTTTTATAACTTTCATTTTTGAGCAGATTCATGGTTGGTCTTCCATCTGTTGAGACTAGGGAGATTATCTTGAAAACCATGCTAGCCAAGGAAAATACTGAAAAGTTAGACTTCAAAGAGCTTGCAATCATG
>NW_021636019.1:0-38110 GCF_004799145.2 Neltuma alba | reverse complement strand
TATATATATATATGTATATTCGTAACATAACTTGATGGAGAAGCAGGCTTGTGCTTCAAGTATATATATTGTAAAAAGCAATTAGTTTTTCTTTGAAGGGATGAGTCAGAAACAAAGTTCACCACCATGTGCCTTTCTATTTTGCGGAACAAGCAACATGTTTTCTTCTTCTAGAGGCAGAAATTAAAGATGGACAAACTATGTGCATCATCATAATGCCTTTATTTATTTATTTAATATAATTGTCACTCTGATATTTCCTCATATCCTAAATATAGAATTTTGCTAAGGGATTGTTTTGGTTTCAATTAAGACATGACATCAATCGACACTAACTCTTAAATTTGTAATTTTCACCATAACTGTCCCTGTTATTTCATGTAAGAAGTGTTTTTAATTAACTAAGACAGTTTCCAATATACTCTTTTAATTTTATTTATAAGTTACTTTTAATATGTTTCATACAGACCAAGAAGAACTTTAAACTTCATTAAACCTCATTTAAAATTTAACAACTTTTTAATTTTATTCCTATTTAATATACGTTATATTTCATGTAAACAAAGTCAACACAATAATAAATGAACAGTAAAATTATACATCTATATAAAAAGTTTTTCTCAGTGTCCTATAATTATAAATAGAATAAAAAATGTCTTCTGTCTTTGCTCTATAAATGGGACTAGAGAAGTAAATGATTAAAATGGTATTTTAAAAAAAAGTTAACATATATAGCTATACATTTATAATCTGAGGAAGTATTTGATATCATTAGATATATTCGACCATTGTCAAGAGTCGATAACTATACAAATGTAATACCATCTCTAGTATTTAATATAAGAGTTAGTTAAAGAGTTGAATTTGCTTTTAAATATAATACTTTAATATATTTTGTCTCTCATCTTTACCCAAAATATCATTATTGATGGTAAGGAGTTTTCACTAATGAATAATTCTAATTATCTAATACACATGATTAAAGATAATAGTTTCGAGAATAACTAATTTAACTAATTTTTTTAGTATTATCAAATTAGTTATCTATCTCTAAGGATGGAAGGTGGTATTTTTTTTTCCTATCTATAATTTTTTGGGATTCAATCTTATAGGAGGAAAAATCAAGTCTTTAGGTCTAACTACTACAACTATGCCTTTTGTTATCTTTTACTGAGTCTTATGTCAAAGTGGCGGATCACAAATGATTCTTTGTAACTTCATGCTTTGAATTTTGTCCCTTTGGGTTTCTAAAAGGTTTAAAGACTTTTTCTCGAAGGGAGGATAGATCTAGATTATGGGGGCTATAATTATAAAGGATTTCTTTTTGGCAATTGGATCTTTTATATATATGCCGCATCCAGATCCGCAAGTCAAATGACCACTCGTTTTGTAATAATGATCCCTTCTTGCTGTAAACTATTATTGTGAAACCGTGCTTGGTTCCCTGGGTCATGGACTAATTCCCGGGTGTTTCGTTACACCCAATCGGGTCAGATTCCCCTATAGCAAAACACAGTACACACACTTATAATTTTGGAAGTTTAACAAAGAAAAGAGGAAAATCCCGGGGAAAAAATTTTAAAAAAGCAAAAAAATAAATTTGGAAACTTAAATATTTATCTACGCTCTGCCATATACTACCAAGCTTAATTGAGCTATACTGCATGTATATTAATACTCCAAAATAAAGGACCTCATTGATGGATTCTGATTTGATCTTAACCATTTTCCGAATATATCCTTGTCAAAAGTCAATATTACATCACTTACAATGAATTATTACTTATTAAGTTTAATTATATAAAAAAATGAAAAAAAATTAAATACTCCAGAGTATAGATGTTATTAAGTTGGACTAAAATTTTGAATTATTAAGTCGGGATAAAATGACTTCTATTAAGAGGAAAAAAGTATTTATAACCATCATGGTCATTTGTCTTTGTTTTATATCCCTAATGCAAAATTATTTTGAAAATAATATATATTTACGCACACTCTTTATATTGACTAATTCATCAAATTGAAAAAAAATTCAAATTAGTTATTTATCAAGAGTTTATAGTCCCATGACACTCCATAGGTTCTATGCTCCATATTGCCAAAATAGGGATGGCTATGCGCGTCTGGGCGTTAAATTATTTAAAGGAAAATGACGCTAAGGTCCTATGCAACACAAAATACTATAAAAGGTCATAGGAATTTGGTAATGATTCTGAAGTCCCAAAGAGACTTGAGTGCAATTTGGTGAATTGGTGAATTGTAAAAGACGCCTCTACCCCTGGTGAGATGCACCCACACTAACTAAAAGCTGCCCTGTTTTTCAGTTTGAAAATCAGCACTCCATACGCAGAAGCAAGAGGGAAAAAACCCAACTTCATTCTGTTTCTTCCCCCATTCCCATCTGAAAATCTCATCCACTCTATTAATGTCAATCAGTGGCAAAAATCGCTTGTGTTTTGGTTTGGTGTGTGTTTGGTTATTCAAGTTGGGGTTTTATTATAGGTGGGTAGGGTGATTATGAGTGTTCTGTTTCTGGGTATATTGTGGTAGATTGAAGGTGGGCTTGCTCTGTCTAGGCATGATTCAGGGGGAATTGATGAGAAAGATGAAGGTTGGTGTGATTAGAAACCCTTACTGCGAAATAGGAAAATATGTTGTCAATATGGGTTGCGACAGTTGTCAATATAGCTTCTTGACTTGTCAATAGTAACAGCGTTGTGCAGATTTACATTAATTGATTTTTTAAATTTTTTACACAAAGGCCATTACCTTCTGTACCCTTGACTCATTGGTGGAGGTCACAAAAAGAGGAAGAAGAAGCAACAAAGAAGGGTGAGTAGTTACATGCGGCAAAAGAAAAAATGGAAAAAAAAAGCCCACTTTGATCTTAGACAAATGATAGCAAAAGAATTTTTTCGTAAATAGAAGTGACATAATTTTTTTTGTAGATGTCACAACACATATAAATAATTAGTTTGATACTGGATACATGCAACTATATATTTTTTTAATTAGGTTATAAAATCGGTGTAATTACATGTATATGAAGATGTAAATGAAAGTTAGATGTGTATTACATTCTGATGCATAGTTAGTTGTCATTATCCGCACCCTTCATTGTCAATATATACTTCGTCACTTGTCACTCACTGCACCATCAGTTGTCAATTAATGTGCTGATATAAATTTAAAAAAATATGATTTTCGTTACATAATGTTATACAACGTCATACAATATCATTAATTCCTCAAAACTAATCCATTTTTTATAATGTGATATAGAATAGTTATTAAAAGTCAATAATCACTAATATGAAGTCATAAAATCACTTGTCATGAACAACACATTCACTTATTAATGGTTTTGCTCTGTTATGATGTTAGTTAAGTGGCAAAGGAAGAAAAAGATGAAGGTTAGTGTGGGTGGAAACTCTTAGCACGAAATGAGATATTGTGTTGTCAATTAGGCCGCGATAATTGTCAATATGTGCCACGACAGTTGTTAACGTAGCTCTTTGACTTGTCAATGACAGTTGCATGATTCTTGATGAGGTTTTAAATTACTGATGGCGAGTACATTTGGAAAGCATCTATTTTGCTTTGTTCACTGATAACCTCTCAAAATTCCTACTGAATTAAGCTGATTTAACATTCTTTTATTGGGTTTATAAGTCAATTTTGCAGGAAACAAAGCCTGAGGAGAGTAAAGAATGGAGAAGAGCTGAAAAGAAGCCACCCGCCAGGGCCTATGGAAGAAAACGCCGCGGCGGATCACACAGAAAGGGAGGACTGCGCCTCTTGAAATCCCGCGGCGCCTTGCTAAATCCGCCGCGGTGCCTAAGCTATCTCAGAAGGAATCTGTTCGGTGAAATCCGCCGCGGCCGATTATCACGTGCGCCGCGGCGCCTGAGTTACAATGCCATTCTGTAATAGGCGCTTGCGGCGCCTGGCCCCTCGCAGCTGTGCGTTTTACTTCCTAACTTAAAAAATTAGGGCATATAGAGGTGACACGGGTTTTCTGAGAGGTTTGACTTTTGGAGCAATTTTGGAGGCTGGCTCTGCTAGGGTTTGGAGTTTTGGAGGCTTGGAACCTTTGGGCTTGAAGCTAGAAGAGATTCAAAGCTTGTATCTTGAATTTTCTGGGTTTCCTTCTTCTTCCCTTCTTGTTTCTGCTATGACTACTAGATACTCCTATAGTTGTAGTTCTTTACTTGATATGTATAGCTAAATCCGTTTTTCTAGGGTTATTTTGATCTATTGTATGGATTGAGACTTGGGTTTTACTATCTCTTTAGTGTTAATGATAATATTCAGTTGTTTTTACTTTGAGCTTAATGCTTCCTTTTGTCTGGCCATCATTTGGATTGATTGATTGATTAGTTTAACTTGAGAAAGTTAAACTAATTCGTGAACTTAGGTAAAAACATGCTAGTCCAGAAATTTATTTGAGTGAATAGATGGTTTGTCGATTGATCAGAGATGTATTTGTTGACCTAGCATAGACTAAATGGGTTTTGGTTTTTAAAGAGCAACCTTTTCAAACAAATGCAAGAGATTGCTGTGTTTTAATGGTGTTTGCAACATTTGGTTTTGACTTGAGAAAGCTTAATCAATTCTATAAACCCAGGCTAACTGAAATTATTGTAAAGCACTATTTGAGAAGTAATTAATCCAGTTTCATGAAGTACTTTAGTGAAGAATAACCCTAGTCTATTAATTGTTTCAAGGTCGATTTGATTTTATACTGCTTTAAACCATTGTTTTCTTAACTTTCATTTCACAAACTCTTTTACAACAATTATTTCACTTAACCTAATCAAATACACAATTATGATTTTTCAACTCATCTAGCCTTAGTCTCTGAGGGAACGATACTTTTTATATTACTTGCGACCCGTCCACTTGCGGTCAAGTTATTTGGTGAACAAGTTTTTGGCGCCGTTGCCGGGGACTAACGGCTAGAGTTTTTGAGGTTGATTGTCCTTATTGTGTGTTGGTTACGCTTAAGTTCCAGTTAGCATTTGTAGTGATTATAGGTAGTAGCAGTAGTTTATTTTGTTCATTTCTCTTGATAAGTTTGATACTTTTGTTTTTTGATTTGAATGTGCAGGTAACCCCTGACGCATGCAAGGAAGACTGGAAGTTATTGTGGAAGAAGTTACTGAAGAAGTATCCAGGTCGGGAGAAACTGAAAACACGGAGATTCAACAACAACCTCAGTTACTTCCACCCCACCACCACCACCACCACCTGAATCAGAATCAGAAGAAAACATGGCGGAGGAAGATGAGAACGATGTGTACACCCTGGATGACTATTTGGATAAAGAAGGGCAGACTTTTCACTCAAGTATCCGGTTACCAGACATTCAAGCCAGGAATTTTGAAATCAAGCCCGTTATGATTCAACTACTGGGGATGATGGGTACTTTTGAAGGAAATTTTAAGGATGATCCGAATGAGCATTTGACCAAGTTCATAGAGGTTTGTGAGAACTTCAAACAAACTGGGGTTACTAAAGATGCACTGAGATTGAGATTGTTTCCCATGTCATTATCTCACAAGGCGAAAACATGGTTGAATTCTTTACCTGAACACTCCATTAAGACTTGGGATGATCTTGTGTCTAAGTTCAAGGGCAGATTTATTCCAAGGGGCAAACGTGCTACATTAAGGGGTGAATTGCTTTCTTTCGAGCAGCATCCGGATGAGTTATTTTATGAGGCTTGGGAAAGATTTAAGGATATGTGGAGAAATTGTCCAAATCATGAGCAGAAGAAATATGTTCTAATGGAAGCTTTCTGGAATGGGTTGAATGATCAGACAGTGACAATGCTGAATACCGCTTCAAACGGAGGAATCGGAAAGATGAAGGTAAATGAGCTATATGAACTGTATGAAGAGGTGGCATCTAGCACTATGCAACAGTATAACAAAGAAGGCAAAGTTCTGGGAGATATAAGGAGCCTAGTTCTTCATCATCAAGGGATATTGCATCGCAACTTGAAGCAATATCTAAGAGATTTGACAATCTGGAATTGCAGATTAAGAAAGGAAATGCTGCAGGAGTTCATGCACTTCAGGCTCCGGGATACACTTGTGACCATTGTAATGAGGAACACCATTCTGATCAATGCCCATACACCTTGGAGACAGTCAATTATATGAATAATGCACAAAGAAGACCACAAGGGAATCCTTATTCTCAAACTTACAATCCAAATTTGAGAAATCATCCAAATTTCTCTTGGCGAAATGGGCCAAGTCTGAATCCCCCACAAATATTACCATCCGGTGCTAAACAAATGGGGCCTCCTGGTTTTCATGGTCAACCACAGCAACATCAATTGCAACAGCAGCATCCTCAAAAGGAAGATTCCAAAATTGAGAAGATGTTTGCTCAATTATTGGCCAATCAAAAATCTGCAAGGGCTGAGAATAAGGCAACATTTTCTCTCCATGAAACTGCCATCAAGAATCTTGAGGTGCAAATGGGTCAACTGGCTTCACAAATGAATGTACTCACAAGAAGCAGCTTACCAAGTGATACCATTCCCAATCCAAAAAGGGATGGTAATGAAGAGTGCAAAGCGATCAGTTTGAGAAGTGGAAAGCAATTACCTGACATTCAGAGGCCTAGTCAGACCGGCAAGGACATCACTAACAGTATGGCGACTGACCTTGATACAAATGAGCTTTCAGAAGAAGGTGGTATAGTAGAAGAGGAAGAAACCAAGAAAAGGAAACAAACAGAAGAAAATCTCACTGATGTGGTTCGAGGAAAGAAGTAGAGGGTGAAACGGTTGATGATAAAAAGAGGAAGACAACTCCCCCTCTTGCTACACAGATGCCGCCGCTTCCATTTCCTCAAAGGTTCAAGAAGAAAGATGAAGATGTCCAGTTCAAGAAATTTGTGGACATGTTTAAGCAATTACACATCAACATCCCGTTTGCTGAAGCATTAGAGCAGATGCCTAAGTATGCTAAGTTTCTTAAGGATGTTCTCTCCAAAAAGAAGAGATTTGGTGAATTTGAAACGGTGGCTCTGACTGAAGATTGTAGTGCCATCTTGCAGCGAAAACTCCCACCCAAACTGAGAGATCCAGGCAGCTTTTATATTCCTTGTAACATAGGCAAACACTTCAATGGAAAAGCCCTATGTGATTTGGGAGCAAGTGTTAACTTGATGCCTCTAGCTGTATTTAATCGATTAAATTTGGGTGAAGCAAGGCCAACAACAGTTACATTGCTCTTTGCTGACAGAAGTATCTCATATCCAAAGGGATTGTAGAAGATGTCTTGGTGAAGGTAGACAAATTCATATTCCCAGCTGATTTCATTGTGTTAGACTGTGAGGTAGATTGGAATATCCCCATTATTTTGGGACGGCCATTTTTAGCTACTGCAAGAACCCTCATTGACGTAGAAAAGGGTGAGATCACCATGCGAGTAAATGATGAGAAGGTGATATTCAACATGAATCAAGCCTTGAAGTTTCCAGATGATTCTGCTCACTGTAATTGTATTGATGTGATTGATTCCACAGTGCAAGAGGAGCTGATTAACTCTTTGACCAAAGACCCATTAGAAGCATTGTTGATTGGAGAAACAAGTAGTATTGATGGCAAGGTTGAAGCTTATGCAGAAATGATGAGTATTGAAGCGTTTCCGTATCGAAAAGCTAAGACTTTTGAGCCTCTGGATGTGACTAGTGCTTTGAGCTCTCCTCTAAAGCCTTCTGTTGATGAACCGCCGGTGTTGGAGTTGAAGACTTTACCATCACATCTCAAGTATGCCTACTTGGGTAATTCTACTACATTACCTGTGATTGTTTCTTCTCAGTTGTCCACGTTGCAAGAAGAGAAACTGTTAAGGGTCTTGAGACACCACAAGAAAGCTATTGGGTGGTCTATAGCTGACATCAAAGGGATCAGCCCTTCTATTTGTATGCACAAGATTTTATTAGAGGATGGTCACAAACCTTCTATTGAGCATCAAAGGAGATTAAACCCGGTTATGAAAGAGGTAGTCAAGAAAGAGATCCTTAAATGGCTTTCTGCTGGAATAGTCTACCCTATTTCTGATAGTTCATGGGTGAGCCCAGTTCAATGCGTCCCTAAAAAAGGCGGTATAACTGTAGTGGCTAACACCCAAAATGAGCTAGTTCCAACTCGTACTGTGACTGGGTGGAGAATTTGCATGGATTATCGAAAGTTAAATACAGCAACCAGAAAAGACCATTTCCCGCTGCCATTTATTGATCAGATGTTGGATAAACTTGCTGGGCAAGAATTCTTTTGTTTCTTGGATGGGTATTCAGGATACAACCAAATTGTAATAGCCCCAGAAGATCAAGAGAAAACAACCTTTACTTGTCCATATGGCACGTTTGCTTTCAAAAGAATGCCATTTGGTCTTTGCAATGCTCCAGCAACATTTCAAAGATGCATGATGGCCATCTTTGCTGACATGATTGAGAAAACAATTGAAGTGTTCATGGATGACTTCTCTGTTTTTGGAGATTCTTTTGATTGTTGTTTAATAATTTGGCGGCTGTTTTGCAAAGATGTGAAGAAACTAATTTGGTTCTGAATTGGGAAAAATGTCACTTCATGGTGCAAGAGGGCATTGTCCTTGGTCATCGAGTATCCAAACAAGGCCTAGAAGTTGACAAGGCAAAGATATCTGTTATTGAGCAATTGCCTCCACCAACAAGTGTTAAGGGTATTAGAAGTTTCTTGGGTCATGCGGGATTCTACCGTCGTTTCATTAAAGATTTCTCTAAAATCACTAAGCCTTTGTGCAATTTGTTGGAGAAAGATAGGGAGTTCAAGTTTGATGACACTTGTATGAACTCTTTTGAGGAATTAAAGAAGAAGCTCACCTCAGCACCCATTTTAGTGGCACCTAATTGGGAGCTACCCTTCATCATTATGGCAGATGCTAGTGATTTTGCCGTTGGAGCAGTTCTAGGACAAAAAGTAGATAAGGTCTTCCATCCCATCTACTATGCTAGTAAAACTTTGGATGATGCCCAACTTAACTACACTACTACAGAGAAAGAATTGCTTGCAGTGGTGTTTGCTTGTGAGAAATTCCGGTCTTATATTGTGGGCACCAAAGTGACTATCTATACAGACCACTCTGCCCTAAAGTATCTGTTTACCAAGAAAGATTCCAAAGCACGCCTAATTCGATGGGTCCTTTTGCTTCAAGAATTTGACTTGGAAATTGTTGATAGGAAAGGCACTGAGAACCAAGTGGCAGATCATCTATCTCGATTAAGTAGTGAAGCTCAACATGATCATTGTCAAGAGATCAATGCAGCTTTTCCCGATGAATGCTTGTTCTTTGTGGATAACTCAACTACTCCATGGTATGCAGATCTGGTTAATTATCTGGTTTGTGGAACTCTGCCACTAGACCTTAACTCCCATCAAAAGAGGAAATTTCTTCACGATGCAAAGATGTACTTCTGGGAAGAACCTTACTTGTTCAAAAGATGTGCCGATCAGATGATAAGAAGATGTGTTCCGGAAGTTGAGCAGCAAGATATTCTAGAGTGTTGCCACTCTTCAGCTTATGGTGGGCACTTTAGAGGAGAGAAAACGGCTGCCAAAGTCCTTCAAAGTGGTTTTTATTGGCCTTCACTATTTAAAGATGCATATGCCTTTGTGATTCGATGTGATCGATGTCAACGAGTGGGAAACATATCAAGAAGGAATGAAGTGCCTCTGAATAATATTCTGGAAGTTGAACTCTTTGATGTTTGGGGAATTGACTTCATGGGCCCGTTTCCAAAGTCTCTAAATCAAGAGTACATTCTGGTTGCTGTGGATTATGTCTCGAAATGGGTTGAAGCTACTGCATGTGTATCCAGTGATGCTAAAACGGTGATCAAATTCTTAAAGAAAAACATCTTCACGAGATTTGAAGCACTCGGGCTATTATTAGTGATGGCGGTTCTCACTTTTGCAATCATCAATTTCAAGCTTTGATGAAGAAATATGGTGTAAAGCACAGGGTAACTTTGGCTTATCATCCTCAGTCAAATGGCCAAGCAGAAATATCCAACCGAGAGATCAAAAGCATTCTTGAGAAGGTAGTAGGTGCAACAAGAAAAGATTGGTCATTAAAACTGGATGATGCTCTTTGGGCCTACAGGACAGCATATAAAACTCCGATTGGGATGTCTCCCTATCGGTTGGTGTTTGGAAAAGCATGTCATTTGCCTGTAGAATTGGAACATGGAGCTTATTGGGCCATAAAAAAGCTCAACTTTGACTTTCAAGCTGCTGGTGCAAAAAGGCTCCTACAACTGAATGAGTTAGAGGAATTTCGCCTTAATGCCTATGAAAGTGCAAGGCTCTATAAGGAACGGACCAAGAAGTATCATGATCAGAAAATTATTCCCAAGGTCTTTGAAGCGGGGCAAAAGGTGTTACTTCATAATTCCAAATTGAGACTATTTCCGGGCAAACTCAAATCACGTTGGTCAGGGCCATTCACTGTGGTACAAGCTGCTAACCATGGTGTGGTGGAGCTGGAAAATGAAAAAGGTGAAAGATTTCATGCAAATGGTCATCGTTTGAAGCATTATTGGGGTGGAAAGTGGATCGTCAAGTTTCCACGATCTACTTTGCTGAACAATCATAACAAAGCTGAAGAGTCAGGCTGAAGACTATAAACCAAACGCTACTTGGGAGGCAACCCAAGCTTTAAACTTGCCTTTGATGTGTTTCTTTTATTTCAGTTTTGTTTTAGTAGATTTATGTTTGATCTTTGTTTTTGTAGGCCTTTTGGTTTATTCCTCAAACTTTGGAGCTTAGTAGGAGTGGTTGATTTCTAATTAGCACAACCAGGGAAGTACACCTAACCTTAATCTCCAGCAGTGGCATTGACCTTAATTGGTTTGAATTTTTGTTAAAATTGAGGCTTGTGGATTTTGCTTTTATGTGGTTGTTGTGTTGTGTTTGTTTTTATGCTTGTTCTTGTGTTTAATCTTGTTTTATTGTGTGTAGGGTGCTTGATTGTGGTAGGTCCTATTAATTTTTCATTTTATGCCTTCTCTGTGTGAGGCGCCGCGGCGTGTTTGATAAGAAGCCGCGGTGCCTAGTCTGCTTCAGAGTGCCCGTTCTGTAATAGGCGCCGCGGCCCCTGAGTCAATCCGCCGCGGCGCCTTAGTCCTAGGTTGTAGGTTCGTCTCGGTAAAAACCGCCGCGGCGTTTATACATAGAGGCCGCGGCGCTCTTGCTTTACCCAGGGTCGCAGTTCTGTGAAAGGCGCCGCGGCGCCTTGCGCCTTCTCGCATTTTCAGATTTTTGTTCCCTATTTTAACCTTGCTCATTTCTCTCAATACCCATTTTGCCCTTGCGTATCTGACCGGTTTTGAGGGTAGATTCATTGGTTTAATTTTAAAACCTTAATCCTTTGGTCTTTTCACCCTACATCCAAATTTCAAAACCCCCTATCCCCATTCGGTTCCCCCATCAGAGTCCCCTGCTCACATTCGGTTTCTCCATGTCCTTTCGAATCCAGTGTCCTTTCTTTCCCTCTCCCGTTGCCTCTCAGTCTTCCGTCGCCCATCAGGCTCGCGTCGCCGGTTGCCGGTTGCCGAACTTCTCCGTCTTCCACCACCAGTCATTTTCTCTACCGCCACCGCCCTCCTTTCTCCCCTCACTGTCGGCACCTTCCTCTTTCCTCTCCCTTAGTCGACCGTGTACGTATTCTTTCTTACTCTGTTATTTAGTTTCTTCTAGTCTAGTTTAGATGGAGATGGGTAGTGTTAGGGTTGTGCTTTGTGGTTAGATGAATTTTTGAACTCTAGATGGTAGCATTTTGATTCTCTAAAGTTACATTTGGTTAGGTGATAATTGCTTATTGCCCAACTATCTGTGAACATATTGATGAAAATGTGATACATGTGAAATTGAGTGATCATAACTTGGACCTGATTTGAGAAAAGGATATGCTTGTCTAAATTTTCAATAACACCGGTTCATTACCCAAGTTATGTTGTTCTATTTCACTTGTAGCTGATTTGGAAATGTTATTCTGATCTAGTGAAATTAGTTTCAATTGGCAGCTACTGATGGTTGTCTGATTTTGAAATCACCAGATATAGGAGAACCTTTGTAAACTTGATTTGAATTGGGGATATTTTATAACTCAGGTTGAGAAAGGGATTAAGTAATGGTGAGATTGTGGTCTAGCTCCTTCATTTAAGTTTGGGGGATAGTTTTTCTTTATTTTTAGGTTAGTTTTCTTCTTTTTCTTTGTTTTTGTGCTTAGTTTGTGTGTGGTGTGCTTTGTTTGTTCTCTCTTAGCAGGTAACAATCCAATGGCCCCCAGGAAGAAAGCCCGTGCCGCCTCTCCTGATCCTCCAATTAAAGAGCTCATTGAGAAAAGAGGGTTGCATCAAGAAAGAGAATTTCCGTGCAAAAATAAATTCGGGTTCTATAAAAAAGCAAGGAAGCTCAATCTCCTAAATTTGATTGGTCCCAAAGGTGAAGGGAATGAGAAGCTGGTCAGAAAATTCTATGTTAGGGTGGCTACAAACTTGAGTAATGAGATGTTTATACGGTACCAGCGTTTCCTCATTACTCCGTTACGCATCAGAGATCACTATGAGCTTCCCGAGGTGGACAAGTGCCAATATCAGTATTATCTCAACCATCAGAAGGAGATTCCCCTCGATGCCATCTCAGCAACACTCACAGGTTCTGCTGGAATGTGGGTGCGGCCTAAGAGAGGCCAGGCATATATTATGAGAAAAGACATGATACCGGAGGCCAGAATTTGGTTGCATATTGTCACAAGAAACATTATGCCAACCACGCATCTCAGTGAAGCCCCAAGAAATCTGGCACTCCTGATTTATCTACTTATGATCAAGGCAACAGTAGATGTACCAAAATTGATTTTTGATGCTATCTGGGATGCCTGCAGAGCCCACAATACAAATCTCGTCATGCCTCACCTCATCTCGGATCTGCTATCTAAAGCAGGGGTAGAGTGGAAAGACAAGGACCGAAAGTTCAAACCTGTTTCACCATTCAACTACTCTAATCTGGTGCCTGAACGAGAACAACAACGGATCACTGAAGCCCTGTTTGCTGAACAATTCCTTGATGAATATAGGAGGCAACAGGAAGCTCAAGCCAGTGCCAGTGTTGACCCTACCACTAAAAGCTTGGATCTCCTTCATGAGAAATTAGACAGAGAGATACGTCACAGGAGACGTAGACAAAGGCGCATGGAGGAGCTATTAGTCCAGATTGCAAGGAAATTGGACATTGACGCGCAGGATGTGGAGGATACAAGCACTGAGGCAGAGTCACCGGAAGAGGAACATGAAGCTGGAACTTCTGGGGCTGGTATTAGCTCGGGCGATGATATGGCTGTAGATCCATATGCAGAGGGTGCTAAGGATCAGGGGGATCAGCATTCTGAGGAGGAGGAGGACTAGCTGGGGCCATTTCTGCTGCTTTTGTTGCTTGCTTTGCTGCTTTTGTCATTTTGTGTGTTTATGAATTTTATTGCATTTTGATCTATTTTGTGTGTTATTTGCTTCTATGATTCTGGCAAGGCTACTGATGGCTTGTTGAACTGATTCTGACTGTTGACCAATATCTATCATTGCTGATTTTCAAAGCATTAACTGTTGCGAAATGATTGAACATGTGAATGGTTAACAGATCTTTTGATTGATTAATTTGTGGATGTCTTTAGTCATTGATGATTTCATAATGCTTATCTGATGATGATACTATTGATAGTTGTGCATACTAATATACTTGTACAGGAAGCAAAGCGAAATTTTGACCTTTCATGCAGCGAATTTATTGTTTTTTTTTTACAATTCTGCCTGCATGCCCTGATCTTTACTTCCCCTTGTTGACAGTGAGGACACAGTCAATTTTAAGTTTGGGGGTGAGGATTGAAATTTTTGGATAATAGGAATTTTTGTGTGGATATCAGGACAAAAATTTTGTGGATAACAGGGTTATATTTGAAAATTTTTGAAAGGTCATTTTGTTGAGAAAACTTTGAAACAGCTGAAACAGTAGAAATTTTGTCAGCTTAAATTTTTGCTCAATTGATTTTATGAAATATAAGCTGAAGTGGCAAGTTGTTAGTTGAGGATGTATGAATGGTCCAATGATTGAACAAAATGCTTGGTTACTATGCTTGACAGGAAATTTTGAATTGCTCTTCGATGCTTGATTTGTGAGGTTAAAACTTATGTTTCTTTAATTTTGGAGAAACTAATGCACTAAAAGGGTCAAGACATTTCAAGGGGTTATGTTGAGGTTGAGTGGATAATTTAGCCTATATACTTTTGTTTCAACTAAATTGTTTCATAACCTTCTTCTGATTTCTCAAAGTTTATAGTTTGTTCTATATGAATTTGAAAAAGGATTAGGGCAGTTCTTAAATGCGTTTGAGCCTTTCAAGCTGACCTTATAGGTTTTATCCTTTGAACCCATGCTTTGAGCTTTAAAAAAAAAAAAAGTATATATGTTCAAGTTTTGTTTCAAACCCTAACCTCTTCCTAACCCAAAACCAATTGAGAAAAACCATGAAATCCCTAGCTTTGAGATAAATGGAAGTTGAAAGGATAAGGGGTTTGATGAAATGTGGAGATTTTGAAAGTTTGGAAAGGGTAGTCAATTATTCTGACAAGTTAAAGTGTTAGGTGCTAAGTTGTAATTGTTTGTTTAAAAAAAAAACAAAAAAAAAAGTGTGTATACTTATCTATATACAAATAATTGTGGTACAAGTTTGGGAGAATGAAAGTGGTTGAAGTAAGTTCTGAGTATTGAATTTCTATTTATCTCAAAGTATTTGTATGATCTACTTTTCCCTTTCTTTCCTAAGCCATTACCTCTTGGCCACGTTATAAGCCGAAAAGTCCCTTTGATTTCAAATGTATATGGGGTGAGTTGTAAACAGAGAGAGAGAAGAAGTTAGGCTTATGAAAGGATACAGTTGAAGGTTAGTATGTTGGCTAAAGTCTCTCATTCCACTGAAACAGTATCTTAAGAGATGCTCATTGACTCTATACACACACTCACACTCCAAAATCATTGAAAGTTTGTTTTAAGTTCATGAAACTTATTTCTTTAGGTGATTCAGTAATTTCCTATCCTGTATAGTGTCTTGAGCATTTAATGAGGATACAACTGTTCCTACAATCTTCAATGTGCAATTTTGTCACTTAGTCGCTGGTTTGTTGTTTTACTCGAGGATGAGCAAAAGTGTAAGTTTGGGGGGGTGTGATAACCTCTCAAAATTCCTACTGAATTAAGCTGATTTAACATTCTTTTATTGGGTTTATAAGTCAATTTTGCAGGAAACAAAGCCTGAGGAGAGTAAAGAATGGAGAAGAGCTGAAAAGAAGCCACCTGCCGCGGCCTATGGAAGAAAACGCCGTGGCGGATCACACAGAAAGGGAGGACTGCGCCTCTGTGAAATCCGCCGCGGCGCCTAAGCTATCTCGGAAGGAATCTGTTCGGTGAAATCCGCCGCGGCCGATTATCACGTGCGCCGCGGCGCCTGAGTTACAATGCCATTCTGTAATAGGCGCCGCGGCGCCTGGCCCCTCGCAGCTGTGCGTTTTACTTCCTAACTTAAAAAATTAGGGCATATAGAGGTGGACACGGCGTTTTCTGAAGAGAGTTCGACTTTTGGAGCAATTTTGGAGGCTGGCTCTGCTAGGGTTTGGAGTTTTGGAGGCTTGGAACCTTTGGGCTTGAAGCTAGAAGAGATTCAAAGCTTGTATCTTGAATTTTCTGGGTTTCCTTCTTCTTCCCTTCTTGTTTCTGCTATGACTACTAGATACTCCTATAGTTGTAGTTCTTTACTTGATATGTATAGCTAAATCCCTTTTTCTAGGGTTATTTTGATCTTTGGTATGGATTGAGAATTGGGTTTTACTATCTCTTTAGTGTTAATGATAATATTCAGTTGTTTTTACTTTGAGCTTAATGCTTCCTTTTGTCTGGCCATCATTTGGATTGATTGATTGATTAGTTTAACTTGAGAAAGTTAAACTAAATCGTGAACTTAGGTAAAAACATGCTAGTCCAGAAATTTATTTGAGTGAATAGATGGTTTGTCGATTGATCAGAGATGTATTTGTTGACCTAGCATAGACTAAATGGGTTTTGGTTTTTAAAGAGCAACCTTTTCAAACAAATGCAAGAGATTGCTGTGTTTTAATGGTGTTTGCAACATTTGGTTTTGACTTGAGAAAGCTTAATCAATTCTATAAACCCAAGCTAACTGAAATTATTGTAAAGCACTACTTGAGAAGTAATTAATCCAGTTTCATGAAGTACTTTAGTGAAGAATAACCCTAGTCTATTAATTGTTTCAAGGTCGATTTGATTTTATACTGCTTTAAACCATTGTTTTCTTAACTTTCATTTCACAAACTCTTTTACAACAATTATTTCACTTAACCTAATCAAATACACAATTATGATTTTTCAACTCATCTAGCCTTAGTCTCTGAGGGAACGATACTTTTTATATTACTTGCGACCCGTCCACTTGCGGTCAAGTTATTTGGTGAACATTCACATAGGAGGAAAGTTTATAAATGATAGAGAAGATGATAAGAGATATGTGGGAGGTAGTGTAAGAACAACAATATAAAGGCGGGCATAAGTTATGAAGAATTAAAAGAAATTATATCATCAATTGCTGGAAAAAAAGTAACTCATTTTTTTTGAAATTCTCAATTGTGTATAGCCAGCATAAAAATTAACAACATAAGTTATCCAAAATAACAAGTAATATAACAGGAGTTAATAACAAGTGATATAACAATTTCACAACAAATAAATGTGTGGATATTAATAATTAATATTCAAAATTTTTACAACTAAAGGTGTCATTTATTTATAATATTAAGTGATATTTGCATTAAAATATAATTATTAAGAAGAAGGTGTTACTCAAATTTATGTTCAATTGATAAGAGACAGTGCTTTCATTAACAAGTCACAGTGCTCTATTGGCAAGTCATAGTGCCACTATTGACAACTTAGTGTGCCACCATTGACAACTGATAATCCACCACGACGTCTGACCATATCTGCCGCGGTGCCCCCATCTGTCCCAAGGAGCTGCCATTCTGTGTAAAGCGCCGCGGCCTGATCATATCTGTCACAACGCCCAACACTTTCAAGAAGTTATTTGGTGAACAACAAGTCACAGTGTCATCATTGACAAGTCATAGTGCTTCCATTAACAAGTCATAGTGCCACTATTGACACTTCATTAATAATAATTATATATGACAATATAACTAAAATATAATATGGCAGAGTAATTGAAAATATTATATGATACTAAAACAAGTTATGTAACTTGAATTCATATTGTTGACAACTTATATCAGCGAATCAATTGACAAGTCACAGTGCTTCATTGACAAGTTATAACAGGTTTAATAACAATACAGGGTGTGGGTAATGACAACTGAAATGATAGCAGAATCTAACATGCTAAGTTACATTGAAACCATTAACAAGTGAATATGTTGTTCATGACAAGTGATTTTATGATTTCATATCAGTGATGATTGACTTTTAATAACTATTCTATATCACATTATAAAAAATGGATTAGTTTTGAGGAATTAGTGATGTTGTATAACATTATGTAACGAAAATTATATTTTTTTTAAAATTTATATCAGCACATTAATTGATAACTGATGGTGCAGTGAGTGACAAGTGACGAAACATATATTGACAATGAAGGGTGCGGATAATGACAGCTAACTATGCATCAGAATGTAATACACAGCTAACTTTCATTTACAACTTCATATACATGTAATTACACCGATTTTATAACCCTATTAAAAAAAACATATAATTGTATCTATCCAGCATCAAACCAATTATTTGTCTGTGTTGTGACATCTACAAAAAACTTATGTTATGTCTATTTACGAAAAAATTCTTTTGCCATCATTTGTCTAGGATTAAAGTGGCTTTTTTTTTTCCATTTTTTTTCTTTTGCCTTATGTAACTACTCACCCTTCTTTGTTGTCTCTTCTTCCTCTTTTTGTAACCTCTACCAATGATTCAAGGGTATAGAAGGTCATGGCCTTTGTGTAAAAAATTTAAAAAATTAGTTAATGCAAATCTGTACAATACTGTTACTATTGACAAGTCAAGGAGCTATATTGACAACTGTCACGGCCCATATTGACAACATATTTTCTATTTCGTAGCAAGAGTTTCTAATCACACCAACCTTCATCTTTCTCATCAATTCTCCCTGAACCATGCCCAAACAGAGCAAGCCCACCTTCAATCCACCCACAATATACCCGGAAACAGAACACTCATAATCACCCTATCCACCTATAATAAAACCCCAACTTGAATGACCAAACACACACCAAACCAAAAACACAAGGAATTTTTGCCAATGATTGATATCAATGGAGTGGATGAGACTTTCAGATGGGAATGGAGGAAGAAGCATAATGAAGTTTGGGTTTTTTCTCTCTTGCTTCCTGTGTATAGAGTGCTGATTTTCAGACTGAAAAACAGGGCAGCTTTCAGTTAGTTTATGTGCATCTCACCAGGGACAGAGGCGTCTTTTTACAATTCATCAAATTGCACTCAAGTCCCTTTAGGACTTCAGAATCATTACCAAATTTTCTAGGACCTTTTGGTAGTATTTTGTGTTGCATGGGACCTCAATTTCATTTCCCCTTATTTAAATAAAAAACAAATTAGTTATTTATAATTAATGTGTGAAATATTTGTGTAAATCTTTCGCAATTATCTCTAACACCTATTAAGATACTACTCCGTCTCTTATTATAAGATCCAATTTTTTGACTGGGTCTGTTATAAGATCGTTTTTGAATTTGTCTGAGCATTTAATGTATTATTACCTATTATCCCAAATTTGAAGCATCTAATACATTCTCTTTCTTCATTTATCTCACTATTACTCTTTCATATTTATCCATTTATATATAAGGGTATATTTGAAAAAATTACATTTGCTACATATTAATTACTTTTAACTAATTTTAACTATTTTCTTAAACCACATAATTTAGTTAAAATGATTTTATAATAAGGGACGGAGAGGGTATTTCCTAACTAGTAATGGCGCGGCCTTTTTACTAATAAAAAGCTAAACATTTAATTGAGGGTATTTTGGAAAAAGAATATTTAATACGAGAGTAAGCGAATTAATTTTGGCATAAAGGACCGAAGCAAAAAATTTAGAACGGTCCAATATCTTTAGGGCATATACAAGGGAGCATATGCCGGCCAAATATAGGGGAGTATGAGTTTGAAACCAAGGGCTTACTTAATCCCCAGCCCTTGCAGATGAAATAAACTTAGTTTTAGTTATTTTGGTAAAAAAAAAAAAAGCTTAGTGTTTGTTTAACTAGTCACTAAAAAATGTTTTTCCCTTTACAATATAATTCCTCCTCATGTTTATTTTTTTCCAAATATACTTCGAACTTAACCCTTTCTAATAGAAAAGGGAGATATACACACTCATAAGCACCAATCATATCCTTTTTGCCAGACGTAGATATTCTTTTAGTGGAGACAATTTTATTCAGGATACTATTAAGTACTAAATGTGAACACTTTTCTAAGAAAAAATTTGAGCATTGATTCGCCATGATGTGAGAAACTAACCCCTTCTTCTAGACCTAACTCTAATTGGTCACACCCACCCTTCATATTATCTACCTTGAACTTAGAGCCCATAATTTTCCATTTAAGGGATGTGTAGCTTACCAATGGAGCCACAAGCTCTTGGCTCTCACATATTTATTCATTACAAAATAAAATCATTTTAAAAACAAGGGTTAATATAATCTTTGGTCTTTTAAGTTTGCTTTTATTTTGGTTTTGGTCTCTCAAATTTCAAACTATAAGTTTTGGTCCCTCAAGGGGCAAAATGGTCTAAGTTTTATTGGGCTATAAACTTGAGGGACCAAAATCTATGGTGTGAAATTTGAGGAACCAAAACCAAAATGAAAGTAAACTTAGGGGACCAAAGTTTGTATTGACCCTTAAAAAAAAAAGAAGTAAAATCAAAGATCCCTGTGTTCTTTTTAGATTAGCTTGAAAAAAACATTTTTACATTATATGAAATATATATATGAAAAAAAATCATTTCATAAAAGTGTAAAAGTAATTATTTTGAGAAGTCCCAGATACTTACAAGGGAACTTTTACCCTAAGCATCTCGAAAGAGAATTTTTTCTACCCTATATATAGATATCTTTCTATTGAAGACAATCCTACTTGAAGCGTTATCGAATATTAAATGTGTGCCCTTTTTCTAATGAGAATTTAAATATTGATTTATCATATTTTGATAAACTAATTTTTTTTTGCTAGACTCAATTTCTAGGAAGAGATTAGTTTTTATTGTGAAGATAAATTACTAATGATCCATATAAAAGATATAAAAAGCAAAGCAATAAGTCAGCCTAGTTTAGCCCAACCAAAGCCCATTTTTGTTGTTCTTTCTATCCACAGGTTGGCCCGGCCCAGCCCAGCCCCACTTATATGCATCGAAAATATTGAGGCCTGGATAATTAGACGCCTCGCGAGAAATATCCGGAGGTAATTTTAGAGTTTCAACTTCATTGCCTTTTAAAATTATCCTAAGATAACTTAATATTGATATGATCAAGGAATATTAATATTTTATACCTCCATGAAACAAGCCTTTCAGTTCTTCATGTGTACAGGGTGACACATTGCTTTTCACGCTCCACCTTACCTGTTAACTCATAAGTCACACACACATTGCTGACTTTTTTTTTTCTTTTTTATCTAAAAAAATTACTATCTAGTATTCTATATTGTCAACTAGTATGATACTCAATTTGATTAATTTCAGTCCTTTCCTATCTAGCTTTTTTTGAGTTTGTTTTTTAGTAATCACATGCACACATAAAATATTAATCATCATGGATACTGAATAACCGAAATTGATTGTAGTTAATGACTGATCACCATAACATTTTAACGAGCTTTTAAGTTTCAATGAAATTTCAACAATCTTCTCTTTACAAGCAGAACTTGGTCCTTCCAGTTTAATCCAATTTTGATTTTCATCCTTGTAGTTTCAAATAATGGGTTTTCGTACTTATAGTTTCACAAGAACTTGGTCTGAGTTTAAACATTAAACGTATAGGAACCATTCATTAAGCTCAAACAAAATATTATGAAACTATAAGAGCCAAAACCAACAATTTGAAACTCTAGGAATCAAAACCAAAATTTAGAATTAACAATGGTGTAAACTTAGAAAAAACATTATCCATTTTATTTTAGTAAATTGTAAATGAGATTTTGGTTGGTTTTCAAACATGGAATAACACGAGAGATGTGTTGGAAGAAGTTTATTTTGATAATATATTTAAAATAAATTATTAAGAATATAAAAATATTGCTTTTTCAATAAAATAATTTTCATATGACTATTAAATTTGGTCAAATTCGAGTATTGTTGACATTGTTGGCCCCAATTGGACGTAACTTTCCTAAAGGCATTTTCCACATTCAAAATGATTCGAACTCAAATTTTGTGTTTAATAGGTCAAAACTCCTTCTATTATAATCAATGTCTGTTGGTTCAATAACACCTTTATGATTAGTTTAATCTTTTCAAACAAGTGAACAACTCAAGTGCTGAGCTTAGTTTAAACAAATTGCCCTATTAACTTTTGTGGCAAAAGAAGCTTTGATATAGTTATCAAAAATGGCAAAAGAAAAGGAAGCTTTGATATATAATATATGCATAGAGGAAAAGGCACAAGACGAAATCATTTGCTTTGTTTTTGCCCCTTTTTTTATTAGAACTTCTTCTGATTCCATGCATATATTTTTAATTTTGGTCCCTATTGTAGAGAAGTTATTAGTGTTTTTCACTCAACCTGCAGAACATTTAACAAACAAGGAGTGGAGGCTACTTGCATTTGAATTTTAATTAGGCTTGTCAAAATTAAGAGATATCGATAATGAAGCACAATAGAAGAGGCCCCACTGTTTAAACCCCCGGGGGGGGGACAAAACAAGTCATCGAAATATAGGCGAACTAATTAAAATTAATAAAGTAAATTATTCAAACATTATCAATTCCTTAGTTCTATTGAAATTATTTAGGGGGTGTTTGGATGTAACCAAACCATGGTTTGGAGAATAGATTCTGGAGAGAATAGATTTTTTGAAGAATAGATTTTGTGAAAAATGATTCTGAGAAGTGAGAGTGTTTGGATAGTTATTACCAGAAGCACTTTTTACATGTACAAATTACTAAAAAGGACATAAGTTAATATGATAATTATATAAAAAATAGATTTTATAATATATTTTAATTTGAAAGAATAAAATTGTTAGCAAAATAATTTTTACTAACATAATTAATAATATATAAGATAATATAATTAATAAATAATTAATATGTGTATATATATTTATAAATTATGAGATTAAAAATGTTTTTGTAAAAAATGAATTTTTTTTACCAACAGAAAAATATTATTTTATTCTAAAAATAATAAGACACATATCTCATAAATTCTTACACTCTCTCCTTTTCTTCCGAAAGTAGAAAATTTCTGCTTCTACCAAAACCATGGTTTCTGGACCAAAACCATGGTTTTGGTTTTTTCTATGGTGTTTGGGTAATTTTTTCCCAAACCATAGTTTGGGTAATCACCCAAACACCCCTTAGATATGGCTTACACAACTTCCCTTTAAAATAAAAATTAAAGAATATATATAAACCTTCCTTAACTTCGGCTACAATCACACGAACCTTTTTATTTTCAAAAGAAGTTTTTTTACAGTTTAAATGCAGAGGAGTGTCTATATGATTTTGGAAAAATCAATGGATTTTTTTTTTCAAAATAATTTATGATATGTTTTAGGGGATGCCTGTCTTTTTTTTTTTTTTTGGTTGTGATAACAACTACTACCTCCGATTCTTAATGTAAGAGTTTGTTTGACTTTCAGTTTGCTCCTAAATATAAGACCCCAATCTACTTTATCTTTTGTATTTATCTATTTTTTAAAAGTAGTTTTTATAGTAGTTACACATGTTAAATGTTTCATCAAATGGTAATTCTAACTAATATACATAATTAGTAAGGGTATTTTAGGAAATACAACACCTATTTATAACAAATAACTGACTTAACTAATTTTTTTAATCTTACCAAATTAGTCAACTGGGCCTTATATTAAGGATTGGAGGTATTATTAGTTTTCAAAATTCATATTAGACTATAACTAATTAATCGGGATTGAATTGGACTGATTCACATGTAGATGCCTTATTATAATTAATTTTTGAATTGAAATTAATGTTAATTAGTATAATTTTAATAAATTTGAGACGTTTGTATCAATTTTTAAAATAAAAGAAAACACCTATGCATTCCATCAACCTATGTAGTCTTTGTAGTAGTTGCACATGTTACAAATTCCATCTAATGATAGTTTTAACTAATACACATGATTAACAAGGGTATTTTAGGAAAGACAATACCTATTTATTACAAATAACTAACTTAACTAATTTTTTAAATCTATTTAAATTAATCAACTAGTTTTTATATTAAAGATATGAGGTAATATATATGTATATTTAAACTTTTTTTAATTATTTTTGGCTGATTCAAAGTACGTATATAAATGTTTCCATGCTTTTTTCGAATTTGACTTTTCAATTTGGTCCTAAACATAAAACCCTAATCTACTTTGTCTTTTTTATTTATCCATTTTTTTCAAAGTAGTTCTTACAGTAGTTGCATATATTAAAGATTCCATCGAATGGTAGTTCTAGCTAACACACTATAAAAAAAAGTAGAATTAGTAGCGGAACATTTCTAGCGATTAAACAAAACCACTACAAATTTAGCCATTTCTAGCAGTTTTTAAACAAACCGCAAGAAATTCGTAGCACTTTGACCAGAAACAGTGTGGCCCCCATAATTTTCTAGCGGTTAGCAGTAAACCGCTAGAAAGTGACCACCAGAATTGTTCACTCGTTTTGGCATGAAGTTGGCGCTAAACTTCTAACATTTATTTTCTAGCAGTTTTGATGATGGAACCGCTAAAGAATGCAAATCGTCGTTCCATTCTTTAGCGGTTACTAAACCACTAGTAATGCAACCAACTTTCTAGCGGTTTTAAGAGAAACTGCTAGAAAGTTTTTATTTTTCCCGAGGAATTGTGACACGTGGCTAAATACAGGAGGTGGCGCAGTGTAACGGCTAGAAATTTCTAGCGGTTTTACTTAAACCGCTAGAAAATTCTAGCGATTCTTTTAAAACCGCTAGAAAAGCGCAGCTTATATATACCCCCCACCGTGTCATTTTCAGTGTTTTGGCGAATTTTGAAGCGGAGCTCTGCCAAATTCTCTTCACAAAGTATATCCAGATCTAGATCCAATTGCAGATCCATATTTTCAAGAATAGTAATTTATTTATAAATATTTTTTATTTTTTATTTTATTATATTTTTTATATTAAGTTTGATAGACTAGCTTAATTTAGTTAGAGTTAATAGAAATTTTTTTTATAGTAGGCTAGTTTTTATAGAGTTAATAGAAGTAGTTATATTTTTTTGGATGAGTTAACGGTAAATTCAAATATAGGAATATCTATTTTTCAATTAATATTATTTGATATTATTATTTCGAGTTAATAAAAATAATTATTATTTGATATAATTATTTATTTTTAATAACTGTTGGTTGTAAAATATCTTTTTTTATTACAATTGCTACTTGCTATTATTAGAATGAGTCGTCGAGCAGGAAACGAGCCGATTGATCCTGAGAGAGCAGGACCTAGTGAGGATCGTGGTGGTGGAATTCATGATGCTGGTGAGCCATTTCTGAGCATTCATGACTACGATCTGAATAAGGAGGATATCCTGATCTTTATAGAGCATGATGATATCTAGCGGACTGAGGAGGCTCCTTTTTCAGGGGATGAACAACCCCATAGTGATGCTGGTGAGGAGGAGGAGGAACAATTTTAGGGAAATGAGAATCCTCATACTGAGCAGTGTCCTGCTCCCAGATGCTAGACCGGTTTTGAAGTAGAATTTAAGGATAAGTATTTATTTAACTTTTTTAAATTTGGCAACTATTTGATTTATATAGAAATTGTTTTAATTCATTAATATATAATTAATTTCTTAATTAAATTTTGCAGACTCTAAGGGGAACAAGTCCTATAGGAGGATGATAGCTAGAGAGCTTTCTATGACGACAAGTGGACGGGTGGTTGCGCCGCTGAATGAATTGGGCCAACTGACCAAGAAAGGTGGCCAGCTGTATAACAAGTATGTGCGTCTTCTTGGTCAGCAGTGGATCTTGTTCCCCATTTATGTGAAGGATTATTGGAAGAAAATTACTCTGGAGAAGAAACAACAAGGTTGGGAAATGATGAAGGTAATATAAAATTATTATTTATAATTTTTTAATTTAAGTAAATGAATAGATATTGTTTTTAAATTATTTAATTGTTTGATTGTAATTATTATTTATTTAATTAATTTGTTATTTATAATATTTTTAAATTAGTTAACTGAATACATATTTTTTATTTAAATTACTTAATTGTTTGATTATAATTTGTTATTGATGTAATTTATTTTTATTCATAATATTTTGAAATTAGTTAAATGAATATATATTTAAAGTATTTTTTATATTAGAGAAATGAATATAATTCTTTATTTTTTAATTATAGAGTAAATTTATACTGGGAGAGGAGTTCAGGGCGGATACGATCAAGAGACTTGGGGTGGCATGGAAGAATAGGAAGGTTGACTTGTGGTGGGAGAAGAAAGGTGACGGGACGAGGCCCCTGTAGGGGATACTAGCAGATATACCTGGTGGAGTACCAGAGCAAGACTGCTTGAGTTATATTTATTTTAAGATGTCAACTGACCAGATGGTATGATAATATTGCATTAATTATAATTTTTTTATTTTGTCCAATTTTGACTAATTTAATTTAATTTTTTTAAATTTTATTTCAGGCTCTTTCCCAGAGAAATACTGGGAGCGTCAGGCAGCAGACAATACGTCATAGGGCTGGATCCAAGATCTTTGCTATCACCCATGATGAGATTGTAAGTACTTGAAAAGAATTTGTTAAATGTGTATATGTATTTAATTTGTAATTAATAATTTCTTTCATTTCATTTATAGAGGGAAAAGACACTGCAGGAGCGGAGATACACGCCCACTTATGAGGAGATGTGGCCGATTCTGTACAGACCTCAAGACGGCCTTGCATCGCATGAGGTTAAGGAGATGACGGTAAGTAATTAATTAAATATTAATATCATATCGCAGTATAAATATTATTTCATACTAATTATATTAATTTTGATAGGTGCGGATGACTCAAGTCGATACAGAGCTGCGTGAGTCTCAGGGGTCTGCTTTGGATCCCACCGCCTCAACTTTAGTAGGTAGTGGCAGAGCGCAACACCCTGGTCGAGTTAGCGGGCTTGGTCTTGGACCCACACCGACTAGGTTGCCCTGCTCGGGTTGCCTTGGCCTTTCATACACTGCAGGAAGCTCTCAGGCAAGTGCAGGATTGAAGCGGCCAGGTTCCTCATCCTCAGACGAGCTATAACAGGAGATCAAGTGAGAGATGGAGGCTAGGATGGAGGAGGGTGATCGCCAGTTCCAATTGTAGCTTGACTAATTGAAGGCAGCTGATATGGCCATGTGTGATATGGTGATCACTATTGCTCCAAAATCTCGATTCTTGAGATTCGTAGCGTACGCCTACCACCAGTCCTGCCCTTGCATGACTAGCAGCCAGTCCAGCCTCAGTACGATTAGCAGCCTGTCCACCCCCAGCAGAACCAGCAGGAGGATCCAGTACCCGATGATCACGATGATGCTCCTTCTGCCCCTCGCCCCTGATTTCCCTTGTTTTCCTTGTGTAGGATTTTATTTGGGTTTGGATTTTATTATCTTATGTTTTATGTGGTTATTTATTTAAATTTTATATTTATTTGTTTACTTTTATTATTTATTTCTATAATTTTATTTATATCAAGTATTAATTAATATATTGTTGCAATATATAAAACATGCTAAACATATATTCTTTTAACATTAAAATTCATTCTTGGAATATGTATTTTAATATTTAACATATCATGGAATTTTTTAAATTTTATGCATACATATATTATTGATACCTTTTAATACCTATTTATTATTTTAATATTTTTTTAAAATTTAATTTAATAAATATTAATTTATTCTAACAGACATTTTCTAGCAGTTATAAATTGCTACAAAACTGAAAAATGTTAACAATTTCTAGCGGTTAATTAACCGCTAGAACATTCACGGGGATTTTCTAGCGCTTATATACCTACAACCATTGATACACGAATTGATCGACCTGTGGACGAATGGTATTGAGGCATATGACTCATATGACAAGCGACTATTCAATCTCTTTGCAGCCTTGATGTGGACAATAAGTGATTTTCCTGATTTGAGAACTTTGTCTGGCTAGAATGTGCATACTGGGTTGGCATGTCTTGAGTGCAATTTTGATTCCGTGTCATGTTGCCTTCCACACAGTCGCAAGTGGTGCTTCATAGGACATTGACGGTTGCTCGATTCCAAGCACAGATTTAGATTGCAACGAATTCACTTTGATGAGAAACAGGAGAAGAGAGATCCTCCTGTTACTTTGTCTGGTGTAGATGTTTCACGGTAGTTAGAAGATGTTAATGTCGAGTTTGGTAAGAATGTAGATCCCAAACGACTGGGATGACGATCTCGTGGGACATCTGATGCGCAACCTATGCAATGGCAGAAGAGAAGCATATTTTTCACTCTTTCTTATTGGGAGTCTAATTTGCTACGACACAGTTTGGATGTTATGCATATTGAAAAAAATGTGTGTGATAATGTGCTATATATGTTGCTCAACAAAGCTGGAAAGTCCAAAGACCATCTCGCAGTTAGAAAAGATTTACAGGTCTGGGGAATTCGTGAAGAGGCTTGGCTTGATGAAAATGACAAGTTTCAACCAGCTAAATTCACCTTGACGAAGCAGAATAAGGATATCTTCCTTTCGACACTAAAGAACATAAAAGTACCAGATGGATATTCTAGCAACATTTTAAGGTGTATCGATCTGCAGGCTTGAAAGGTTATTGGGTTAAAAAGTCATGACTCCCATGTTCTTATGCAACAGTTACTTCCATTGGCCTTGAAAAACACACTTCCTTCTGATGTATTAGTGGTTTTGGTGGAATTGTGTTCATTTTTCAAGAAGTTGTGTGCGAAGGTCTTGATAGTGGAAGAGCTTGATCAGCTGCAAAATAAAATAATTCTTATACTTTGTCACTTGGAGATGATATTTCCTCCATCATTCTTCACTGTTATGGTTCAGTTGACTGTCCACCTTGTTCGAGAAGCAAAGGTTACTGGCCCAGTTCACTATTGACGGATGTACCCTATAGAGAGGTACTAGATTATCTTTTATCCCCGTCTTTTTAAATTTCACATTGTTATTTCATTTACTCACAATTATTAATGGAATATTAACCTACAGGTACATGGGAAAATTAAAATCATATGTTAGGAATAAGGCGTGGCCTGAGGGGTTAATAGCAGAAGGTTATTTCGGAGATGAGGTCCTAACTTTCTGTTCAAGGTACTTTGATGAGATGGAGACATCTTTTAACCGCCCGCATCGCGTAGATGATTCTCCTCTTGGTCCTTCCACGTCAACTTTATTTTCTCCTGTCGGGAAACCAGTTGGAGGATATGAATTCTTTAGACTCACTCCTACAGAGAAACTCCAGGCACACAGACATGTTTTGATAAATTGTATCCAAGTTGAACCCTTCATGCAGTAAGTATTATATAAGCTCACTAACTTTTATACTTTATATTTGTTTCTCACTGTCTCTTCTAACAAATTACACTTCACTATAGTGAATTTAGAAGTTACCTCAGGCAGCAGTTATGGGGGCACACGTGTTCCGCTGATATTGATAAAAGAGTCCACAAAGAGTTTCCTGGTTGGTTCACACATCGAATATGTAATGGCAATAGTCCTTACACAGATAAATTCAAAGCTCTTACTCTCGGTCCATTAGACCATACACGAAGGTTTACAGCGTATAATGTCAATGGCTTCAAGTTCTTTACGGTTAGACGTGATCAGGGATTGCTCACACAAAACTCTGCGGGACATTCGGGACGAGATGTTATCCTGGTAGCAGTGACAGTGATATGCGCTTTAGAGGCATCACTTACTATGGAAAGCTAATTGATATCATTGAGTTGAGTTACCAGCTTTTCATCGTAACTCTGTTCAAGTGCTCCTGGGCAAATACGACAACTTCACGGGGACTTGCTACTGACCACTTGGGCATCACTTCTGTTAATTTCTCTAGACTTATTCACACGGGAGAATTTGAAGATGATGAGCCATATATTCTTGCTTCCGAGACACACCAGTTTTACTATGTCGAGGACGAGAAACATAAAGACTGGAATATGGTCGTTCACCTCAAGCCACGGGATCTTTATGATATGAGTGATGGTGACATTATTTATGACAACGAACCCTTCCAACCCCTGAATTTTGAAAACTTCTTTCCTCAAGAAGACGATAATTTAGCAATTATCAGGTATATGTCTTTTTTTAAATTATTTGAATAATTAACTACTAATTACTAATTTTTTCTAAATATATTATAATTCTAACACAGTTATTTTTAATATCTCCTTTCAGGCAGGATGATGATCAAGAATAGCAGTTTCAAAAATTTTTATCATTCAAAAAATTTGCCTTTTATAAATAAATATGTATAAATTAAAATTAGTTCAATTTTTTAAAAAGTAAAAAATTACAATTTGTAGCGTTTATATAACCGCTACAAATTGTAGAATTGTTACAAATACTAGTGGTTTTATTATATGTTAGAAAATACAAGGCTGCTACAAAATGAATTAAAACATTGCAAAAAAACCACTACAAATGTCTCTCTAATCTCTATAAATATGACATTACCTCTTCATTCATTTATCCCATCTCTTTTCCTTCCTCTCTCCTTCTTCTTTATAATTCTCTCTTTTTTTTCTTACTATCTGATATGGTGGTTTTTTTCCTCTTCATTATATGATAAGGTGATTTCTATTTTATAAGTCTTAATATCTTTTATTTGTCTTTATTTATAATTTACTAACATATTTATTTCTATTTTTCATTTTTCTTCTTCACATTTCTCATACCCTCCTCAACTAATTCAAGCACTTCTCAACATAACAGTTTAGGTTCAATATTATAAACTATCTCATCTTCAATTCAATTATCTTATTAAATTAAATTCACTTTATTTGACACAGTCATAACTCAATTACTTATTATTTATTACAAAATTCAAATGTATGACATGTATATACATTAGTAATTATACATATTAACAAAAATTCTTTAATACAATCTACTTAATGGTTTTTAAATTTATAATATTATATTTTTAATAATCAAACATCTCAATTTATTTTTTTGGCCTGGAATAAACTTTCTAGCAGTTCCTAAACCGCTAGAAAATGAAAAAAGAGGGACAAATTTTGTAAAATTTAAATTTGCCATCGCATTTTTAGCGGTTCCTAACCGCTAGAAATTTTTTGGCGCCAATTCCAAAATTTTGATTCCCGGTAAAATTTGATTTCCTCCAAACTTTCTAACGGTTATTAATGACTAGAAATTTTTGGCGCCAAAATGAAAATTTTTGTTTCCCGGCAAAATGAAATTTCGCTTAGAACTTTCTAGCAGTTAATAAACCACTAGAAATTTTTTTGTGATTTCTAGCGGTTTATATTTCATCTCATTGCCGTTCCACTACTTGTTTTTTCTAGTGGTTATTGTAACCGCTAGAAAGTTTCTGGCATTTTGACCATACTGTGTAGCAGTTCCTATAACTGTTAGAAATATGTTTCTTGCACTTGATTTTCTAGCAGTTTGTCTAACCCTACAAATGTTATTTGTTGCGGTTAAAACCGCTAGAAACGCCATATTTTAACCGCTACAAAATACATGTTTTTTTTAGTGACACATGATTATCAAGGGTATTTTTAAGAAAACAACACCTATTTATTACAAAGAATTAACTTAACTAATTTTTTTAATCTACTTAAATTAGTCAACTAGCTCTTATATTAAAAATATGAGGCAGTATATATTTATGCTTTTTTTATTATTATTTTTGGCTGATTCAAAGTAGGTATATAAATGTTTCCTTGCTTTTTTAAATTTGAACTCCCTAAAGTTACCTTAACAAAATGTTATTTCCCAGGCTTAGTTACTTGCCCTTATAATACCCCCGGGCCCCAAGCCCCAGGAAAGAGTACCTTATAGTTGCTTGATAGTGAAGATTCTGATCTGACCAATCTACCACTGCCTTGATTTTTTGAATATATGCAGACACTCCCCCAAATAAAGTGGCCCAAATACTCCATTTCCTTACTCGTAGAAGTACACTTGTTGGCTCCCAAATATAAATACACACGGTGTAGATCTTATATCTAATCACAGCAACCCTGACTAACTAATTAACTCTCTTATTATTGCTACCTCTAGTGTTTTTATTTTATTTTATAAATTTATAAGATACAAATAACCGAATTGAATGGTTTAAAAAATTTATAAATATTAGTTAAAATTAAAAATTATGAATATGTAAGAAGTGTGATTTTCTTCTCCTCAAATATTCCCTTATTTATAAGAAGGTAAGGTGGGTGAGAGAGAGAGAGAGTGAGAAAAGATGAAAGAGATATGAAAATAAGATAATGTAATTAATTAGGGGTAAAATTGATAAAAATGTATTTAATGTTTAAATAACCCCAAACTGAATCTTATAAAAATAATCGGATAGCCAATTTAAAATTTTGGATCTAGGACTTACGTACATGACATAAACCTTTAATGCTTTTTTAAAAATGATATTATATTAAGAAATGGATGGAGCATATAGTTATGTTGTCATATACAACAGAAGTTTGATATTTAACATCAAACAGGGTCTAAGATCCATACTCAGTCCATATTTTAACATGTTCAAATTAATTAAAGCCCTTATTTTCTCTCAACACAAATCAGGTTTCAATATTTCTGTCTAATCTTTTGATTGATTTTCTTACTGTTATATTAACAGTTTGTGATAAATCGTCCATCGGCTAGTAAGCCCTTCATTCCCAATGCAAACAAGTTCGTATGTTCTGTGCTTCCTGAGTCACCTCCACTCTCTGTCTCATACTCTCATGGTAATTAATTAATTGAACTTTACCTCTAAACATGGACAAGCATGGACAATAACGCAAGGTCCAAAATTGACAATGATATTCGTAAATTTGATTTCCGAAGAAATTTTAATTCAAACTGCATATAAATTAGAATTAGAATAATCAGCCCCTACTCAGCATAACAAAAAATTACTCTTATAAACGTTTGGTATCAATAGTGAAGAAGGATTTCTTTGTATTATTAATTGCATATAAACAAAATAATAGCTCAATATATAATATAAAAGCAACACTAACAACTAACAACCAACAACCAACAACCAACAAGCTGGTGATTGAGATAATAAGCGGTTTCACTCCTATAAGAAGAAGAAAGCAAGTTTAAATTCTAAGAAACACACTTGTTGAGAAAGCTTTAATTTTAATACTCCCAGCCTGACAGAGATTAGTCTCAAACCTAAAATGACTTAAGGATACTTTGAGTTATACAAACAAAACAAAAAAACACTAACAACTCCTACTGTTGATAAATCATAAAATTAATGTAGAAAGGATACAATTTAGAAAATAACCATAATGTCGTCTTTCAACTTTTACAAAAAGATAGATTAGAAAACAATGTTTTTTTAAAAAAAAGACATGAAAAGAAATGAGGAAGATTTGACCCAAGGAAATGAGGAAATATTTAACAATATAATAACCATTCTTTTGAGTTATTTTTTTTATTCACCTGCATATTTGACAATTTTTTGCCAATAAAATTACATGTTTATTCTAATTATTGATTCTACAAAAGCAGGAGGGCTTTTATTCAAGGCTGGAGGGAGTAATATGCAGCTTGCAACTTCGTACTCTTTTCTGTCTCTGGTTTATGCTTCCTACTTGAAAGAAGCAAATTCAAATATTAATTGCGGTGATGCGGTTATTACTCCAGAAAGGCTTGTCCAATTCGCAACAGGCTAGGTTTGCACAAGGTCATTCATTTATCTTTTTCAATGAATAGTGATGGATTATTTATTTTTATATTGATGTCACACTAAAAGAATACTAAATAGATGGGTCATTTAATTTTATGTTACAAATTTCATATGCAAATTAATTAGCTCACCTAAACTAATTTCAGTATAATTAATCAAAACGGTAGATGTTAGGTAATTCAAGTGATCCGAACCTTATTTCCCTAAAGCGAAGTCTTAATTAATTTTGAGTGTCGTGTATAAATTTGGGGAAATTGCAAATAAAGACTCCCCAATATATAAAATGGCAATCAGCGACCCTGAATTTGAGAAATTGCTCACAAGGACCCGGTCCCAATTTGCAATTATGAAATCATGGCCAAATTACCAAAATACCCCTCTTTAATTTTTTTTTTTTAAAAAAGAACACCACTGCCTCACCGAAATCCGGCCGCCGGCGCCGGAGCTCCACCACCCCGGCTGCCAGCCGCCGGAGCTCCAATGTCGGCGGCCGGATTCCGGCCATTGCCGGCGGCCTTCCTTTGTTTTTTTTTTTTTTGAAACTGTTTTTTTTTTAAATTGGGGGGAAGTGAGGTTGGGGGAATTTGATCCCCCAACCTAATGCTTCCCAAAATTAAGAATGACCATCGAGCCAACAAATTCTTGCTAACATTATGATAAAAAAAAAAAGTTAACTCATTTACTCTTGTTCCAGGTGATAACAACAATACATTTAGAAATAACAAGTTCTGATTGTAAAATAACACGTCTGGAATGAAAATTTAACAATATGTTTTTTTTATAACAACAAATTTTGTTGCAGGTGATAACAACAATACATTTGAAAATAACAAGTTCTGATTATAAAATAACAAGTCTGGGATTAAAATTTAACAACACGTTTTTTTTATAACAACACACTCTGTTTCAGGTGATAACAACAATACATTTAGAAATAACAAGTTCTTATTATAAAATAACAAGTTCTGATTATAAAATAACTAGTTTGGAATTAAAATTTAACAGCACCCTTTTTTTTTTATATAACAACACATTTTATTCCAAGTGATAACAACAATACATTTGAAAATAACAAGTTCTGATTATAAAATAAGAAATCTGGAATTAAAATTTAATAACACGTTTTTTTATAACAATTAATTATTTTATACTTTTGAAAAATAAATTATTTATAACTTATAAAAAGTATTTTTAATCTATTTGATTTGCTAAAAAAATAATTTTTATCTCCAATTTATAATCAGAACTTGAAGTGTAATTTATTATAGATTAAAAATACTTTTTTATTGTTCAAATTTATAAATAAAATTTAGGGAAAATGACAACACACTTTTTTATTTTTTTTAAAAAAAAATTTAATCTATATATCTATACAACTCATTATAAATCAAACTACTTCTTATAAATTATAAATAGTACAATTTATTGTAGATTAAAAATACTTTTTGATTGCTTAAATTTATAAATGAAATTTATCTCTAATTTATAATTAAAAATAATATTTTATTCTTTAAATATAAAAACTAGAGATAATATTTTATTGCCTTCCTTTGTTTTTATATTTAAAGAATAAAATATTATTTTTAATTATAAATTAGAGATGAATTTCATTTATAAATTTAAGCAATCAAAAAGTATTTTTAATCTACAATAAATTGTACTATTTATAATTTATAAGAAGTAGTTTGATTTATAATGAGTTGTATAGATATATAGATTAAAATTTTTTTAAAAAAAATAAAAAAGTGTGTTGTCATTTTCCCTAAATTTTATTTATAAATTTGAACAATAAAAAAGTATTTTTAATCTATAATAAATTACACTTCAAGTTCTGATTATAAATTGGAGATAAAAATTATTTTTTTAGCCAATTAAATAGATTAAAAATACTTTTTATAAGTTATAAATAATTTATTTTTCAAAAGTATAAATAATTAATTGTTATAAAAAAATGTTGTTAAATTTTAATTCCAGATTTCTTATTTTATAATCAGAACTTGTTATTTTATAATAAGAACTTGTTATTTCCAAATGTATTTGTTATCACCTGAAACAGAGTGTGTTGTTATAAAAAAAACGTGTTGTTAAATTTTAATCCCAAACTTGTTATTTTATAATCAGAACTTGTTATTTTCAAATGTATTGTTGTTATCACCTGCAACAAAATTTGTTGTTATAAAAAAAACATATTGTTAAATTTTCATTCCAAACGTGTTATTTTACAATCAGAACTTGTTATTTCTAAATGTATTGTTGTTATCACCTGGAACAAGAGTAAATGAGTTAACTTTTTTCTTTTTGTATCATAATGTTAGCAAGAATTTGTTGGCTCGATGGTTATTCTTAATTTTGGAAGCATTAGGTTGGGGGATCAAATCCCCCCAACCTCACTTCCCCCCAATTTAAAAAAAAAAACAGTTTCAAAAAAAAAAACAAAGGAAGGCCGCCGGCAATGGCCAGAATCCAGCCGCCGGCATCGGAGCTCCGGCGGCTGGCAGCCGGGGTGGCGGAGCTTCAGCGCCGGCAGCCGGATTCCGACGAGGCAGTGGTGTTCTTTTTAAAAAAAAAAAATTAAAGAGGGGTATTTTGGTAATTTGGCCATGATTTCATAATTGCAAATTGGGACCGGGTCCTTGTGAGCAATTTCTCAAATTCAGGGTTCCTGATTGCTATTTTATATATTGGGGGTCTTTATTTGCAATTTCCCCTATAAATTTTAACAAAAAATTGTCATTAAAAGGTCAAATCTAATGCAATCTCGATTAGTCAGCATTTTTGAGGTAGCTATAGTTTCTTTCAATTTTTTATTTAGTACATGTGTACTTTCTGTCCTTATTTATACATTTAATTTTACTATGACAGCATTGTCAATCCCCATAACTTTGTCTGTTTGGATTGTTACCCCATAAAAAGCTAACAGGGTAAAATTAAGGGATTTAATAAACAAGAAAAAAACAAAAATACCAAATTAAAAGCCCAAGAAAATTATAAGTACCTGAAGAATGGTTTTTCAACCAAAAAAAATGACATTATTTAAGTTAAACCAAAAATATTGTCTCTATGGTGAAAAACTTAAGCAAGAGAACTATCCGGTAGCATTACTTCAGTGAATAGTGACAAATTATTATTTAATTTTATATTAATATCACATTAATAAAAGGTAAATAAAATAATAATAATATCTTTAGTTCTTAATATAAGATCTAGTTTGAATTTTCAAGCCAAATGTTACATTAAGGAGTGGAGGTAACATATGATTTTAGTTTATTATAACATTGATATCAATTGGTTTCTTGTTGTAATTGTTTGGCTTATGGCTATTAACAAGTGGATTACATACTTGGAAATAACCCGTTGAACATGTCATAGATGGTGGGATATGGACCCAAATACCCTCAAAGAATGCATCATTGACCTTCGTCCTTGCCTTCTTTGGAGACTCAAACAAACCCTATATCTTGCAAAGGAGGCTACTCTTATTTTGAAACCCGAAACCCTAACCCTAATTTGCTTGTGGGTGTAGTGGTTGGAGGACTTGATTTCACAGATTCTTACTCTGATTCGCGATCTGATTTCACTCACTCTGAGCCTGCCACTTGCTTCAATGCTTCTCTCGTCGGTGCTTTAATCTATATTGTGACTATGGCCTCCAGCCATTCTAACAGCATTCCATCAAATACAATCATCTAACAACCAAACAAAAGAAAGCATATGTTAACAAAATCATGGGCCTTAAGATGGCAATATACATAACATTACATGCCCAAACCAAAAGAGGATTATTAGGCTATGCTCACCTATGCCTCTGGTTGCTTCCCTATGCATTGAGCCAAACTAGATGGCTCTCCTGAATAACATTGATGAATAACAAGGTGAGACATAAAATCCCAGTAACCAACCATTAATTTATGGCATATACAAGTAAGATGGCAAGTTGGTGAAGTAGTGTTTAAATATAATTTAACTAATAACTGATGTTTTAATAGATACAACCACATGAAAGGAGTATGTCTCACCATCCACAACACAATTCACAAAATTACACATATGCAATAACACAATAAAATATGCCCTCCCATCACCATACTCCTCCTTATGACTCTTGACAAGGACCTGGCTTTCTGTGCTGAGTGACCCGGCCAAAAGTCACCCCACTTACATCAAGCAATGGGCCTCCTCCTAAACCTACACAGCCCAAGAATGGACTATGGTACAAGAGATGTCTACCCAGAGCTTGTTCTCAATTCTGGGCCAAGGAGAAAGGAAGAACTACAGGGTTTTAACAAAAAAGCCAAACACTATGATCAGTCGTGTAGGCATGCTGCGTGGACTTCAAGAACAATTATCCTTCATATAACATAATCCCAACCTTCATATATGAATCCCATGTATAGTCACAATATAAATTAAAAATATCATAGTTCTTCAAAGTAAGATGATATAATTTCAAACAAAGCACAACACATTTTCATTTTATTTAATAATATAATATTAGTATATCAAATTCAACACCACAAGAAAACATAATTTCTAATAAAATGCAATCATGCATAATTAAATCAACATACTTCCCACTTTACCAAAATTTGTCATATAAGAAAATACATACTTTATTCATAGACATACTTTCACCAATTTAATTTGAGGAAATAAAAACATAGTAAACACCTTACAATCCAAAGCATGAATATGAAATAAATTAATCCTGGTTACCTCTACTCCAAACTAACCTCACAGCTTGAGAAATAAGAACACAAATTACAAACTCTGAAATACAAGATAATCTACAAATAA